>NW_023412872.1:0-3212 GCF_903995425.1 Onychomys torridus
AAAACAGAGAAAGGCATTATGGGAAATGTTGTTTGGATGACATAAAGAGAGAAACACTGTGGGAAATGGTGTTATTGTGAAGTTGAGAAAGCCACTGTGATCAAAGGAGTTCTTGTGACGCGAATAAAAGTAAGGTGGGAAATGTAGTTCTCATGTCATAGAGAATGGGACTGTGGGAAATGTAGTCCTGATCATGGAGAAAGGCATGGTGGGAAATGTCAATTTGATGAAGAAGAGAAAGGCACTGTGGGAAATGGTGTTCTGTCACATAGTGAAAGGCACTGTGGGGAATGTAGTTCTGAGTGCAAAGAGAATGGAAATGTGGGTAATGTTTTTCTGAAGACATAGAGAAAGGAATTGTGAAAAATGAAGATCTGAAGACATACACATTGGAACTGTAGGAAATGTAGTACAGATGACACTGAGAAAGGCACAGTGGGAAATGTAGTTCTGATAACATAGAAACAGGAACTGTGGGAAATGAAGTTCTGATGATGTAAATAAAGTAACTGTGGGAAATGAGGTTCTGATGATGTAAATGAAGTAATTGTGGGTAATATAGTTTGTATGACACAGAGACAGGCATTGTGCGAAATGTTGATCTGATGAAGCAGAGAAAGGCACTGTGGGAAATGTAGTTCTGGTGACACAGAGAAAGACACTGTGGGCAATGTCCTTCTGAAGACATAATGAAAGGAACTATGATAAATGTAGTTGTGATGATGTAGAAAAAGGAACTGTGGGAAATGAAGTTCAGATCATTCAGTGAAGACACTGTGAAAAAAATCTGCTTTGATGATGTAGAGAAAGGCCCTCTAACATGTTGATTTGATGAACTAGTGAAGGACACTGTGGGAAATGTAGTTCTGGTGACACAGAGACAGGCACTGTCGGAAATATAGTTTTATGATGTAGAGAAAGCCACTGTGAGCAATGGAGTTCTTATGACAGGAAAAAGGCAAGGAGGGAAATGTAGTTCTCATGACATAGAGAAAGGGATTGTGGGAAATATAGTTCTGATAACATAGAGAAAGGAACTTTGATTAATGTAGTTCTCATGACATAGAGAAAGGAAGTGTGTGTGGGAAATGTAAGTCTGATGTCAAAGACAAAGGGACTGTGGGAAATGTAGTAATGATGACACAGAAAGGCATGGTGGGAAATCTGGTTCTGATCAAGTAGAGAAAGTTATGGTGGCAAATGTAGTTCTGATGATGTAAATAAAGGAACTTTTGGATGTTTAGTTCTGATGACAAAGACAAAGGCACTATGGGAAATGTATTTAAGTTAATATACAGAAAGGTACTTTGGGAAAATGTAGTACTGAGGAAGCAGAGAATGGCACTGTGGGAAACAAAGTTCTGTCTTGTAGTGAAGGGTACTGAAGGAAATGTAGTTCTGACAAGGTAGACATAGGAACTTTGGGAAAGGAAGTTTTGATGACCTAGATCCAAGCACTATAGGAAAAGTGGTGTTGATCACATAGAGAAAGACAGTATGGGAAATGTAGTTCTTATGGCATTGAGAAAGGAACTGTGGAAAATGTAGTTCTGATGGCATTGAGAAAGGAACTGTGGGAAATGTAGTTCTGATGACAAAGAGAAAGGAAGTTCATGTAATGTAGTTCCAATGAGATGCAGAAAGGATCTGTGATAAATGAAGTTCTGATGACATAGAGAATGGCACAGTGGGAAATGTAGTTCTGATGACAAAGACAAAGGCACTGTGGGAAATGTAGTTCTGATGACACAGAGAAAGAAACTGGGGGAAATGTAGTTCTGATTAAACTGAGAAAGTCACAGTGAAAAATGAAGTTCTGATGATGTAGAGGTAGAAACCGTGGGAAATTTTTTTCTGATAACACTGAGAAAGGCACCATGGGAAATGAAGTTCCGATGATGTAGACAAAGGCATTGTGGGTAGGGTAATACTGATGATGTAAATAAAAGAACTGTGGGAAATGAGGTTCAGATGACTTAGAGACAGGCGCTGTGTGAAATGAAGTTATGATGATTCAGAGAAAGTAACTATAGGTAATTAGTTATGATGAGATGCAGAAAGGCACTGTGGGAAATGTAGTTCTGATGGCACAGAGAAAGAAACTATGACAAATGAAGTTCTAATGCCATAGAGAGAGAAGCTGTGTGTAAAGTAGTTCTGATGATGTAAATAAAGGGATTGTGGGAAATGTAGTTCTGATGAAACAGAGAAAGGCACTGTGGGAAAAGTCGAACTGATAAAGCAGAGAAAGGCTCTGTGGGAAATGTAGTTCTGGTGATGTACACATAGGAACTGTGAGAAATGCAGTTCAGATAATACCAAGAAAGGCATTGTGGGACATGTCCATATGATGAAACAGAGAAAGGTACTGTGGGAAGTGTAGTTCTAATGTCCCAGAGAAAGACACTATGAGAAATGTGCTTCTGATGTTGTAGAGAAAGGGACTGTAGGAAATGTAGTTCTGATGTCACAGTTTTAGCAACTGTTGCAAATGTATTTCTGATGATGTAGAGAAAGTCAGTGTGGGAAACGTAGGTCTGATTTTGTAAATGAAGGAACTCTGAGAAATGTAGTTCTGATTAAGTTGAAAAAGGCATTGTGGGAAATGTAGTTCTGTGATTTAGAGAAAGGCACTGTGGGCAATTAGTTCTGATGACACCAAGGAAGGCACTGTGGAAATGTAGTTATGATGACATAGAGAATGGCACGGTGGGAAATATAATTGTGAAGACATGGAAAAGACCCTGTGGGAAATATAGTGATGGTGACATAGAGAAGGGCTCAGTGTGAAATGTAGTTCTGACGTTGTAGAGAAAGGACCTATGGGAAAGGTAGTTCTGGTGACACATAGAAAGGCCCTGTGGTAAATATAGTTCTTATGCCCGAGAAAGCCTCTGTGGGAAATATACTTCGGATAAGCTAGACAAAAGAAGTCTCAGAAATGAAGTTCTGATGTCAAAGAGAAAGGAAGTGTTGGAAATGAAGTTCTCATGACACAGAGAAAGGCACTGTGGGAAATGTAGTTCTGATGACACAGAGCAAGGCACTCTGGGAAATGTAGTTCTGATGACACAGAGCAAGGCACCGTGGGAAATGTAGTTCTGACGTCACAGTCTCTGGTTCATTAAAACCAGGTCGTACAGGGTCTTTCTCCACATCATCAAAGCGTATTTCACAGTACTTTCATGGGACAAAAGAACTACAATCTCGTA
>NW_023412873.1:0-5476 GCF_903995425.1 Onychomys torridus
ATTTATAGTCATGAATGGCTTACTGAGGTAAAAAAACAGACAGGCTGTAGATCAGACTTTAAGAAAAAGGAACTTAACTCTCTGGTACAGAAAAGAAATCAATAAAATGAGTTAATTTTTTGGTGGGGTCTCACACTTTTAACTATTACTGGCCTCAAACTAGTGGTAATTCAGCTTCCTCAAAATGTCTTATGACTGTTGGCATGAACCATCTTACTTGGCTGTTAGTTTAATTCATTTGATAAAACAGTCAAGTTTTTCTTCCTTTGTTCTTTTATTTCTGTGTTTTTTCAAAGACAAAATCTTTATTTGCAGCTCAAGATGGCAATGAATTTGTGATCTTCCTGCCTCTCTCCCCCAATCCCACTGTTTCAGGAACTTACTACAACCAGAGCATTTTTTCCCAGAGAAAAGGACCAAACCCCGGGCCTTGAGCTTGCTTAGGCAAGTACTCCACTACTGAGCTAAATCCCCAAACTCCCACAAAATCATTTAAACAGACTTCCCTTAAAGAAATGGAGGAGCACTTTTAATCACTTTTAATTGTTAACAGAATATACTCTTATCCTGGAATTGGTTTGGGGCAGTGTATGTAGGGAAACTACAGCTTTGTATAATTAAATTTTGTAGGTGTTGTTGAAGAATATCATAGATTATTGAAAGGTTGGATTATATTAAACTTAATTAAATGTTTAACTTTAGTTACAAATAATTTACTACATATCTGTAAGTTGATAAGATTTCACTGATGCTTCCTTTAAAAAAAACAAAACAGAAAGGAATGAAATTAATCCAGTCATAACTGGATCCAGTTCTTTCTTATGATTAACTACAAAATGTATGTTTGAAACTAGAGACATGAATGTTAAAAACAGATAAAGTCCAGGAAACATACTTTAGACTTAACAAAGAAACCAAAAAGTAATGAAGTTTGATTATTTATCTTGTCTCTTTCTATTTTTAGCAATAATTGTTGGTCCTGACCCCTGCATGTTTTGTAGAAAGAAATTTAACTCAAAAAGTTTCTTGAAAATACACATGAAAACCATCCTGAATACCTTGCCAATAAAAAAATACCACTGTACTGACTGTGGTTACAGTACTAACAAAAAGAAATGTTTACATAATCATCTGGAGAGCCACAAGCTGACCAGTAAGGCAGGAAAAGATACAGGAATGTGATGAATGTGGAACCATGACTCTCAGGCTGGGGTTTTGTGTACCCACAGAACAGTGCATGGATTAAAAGTAGCCAGAAAAACGTACAACTGTAAGTTCTGTGAATATGAAACAGATGAACAGGCATTATTGAATCAGCATCTTTTGTCAGTACACAGCAAGAAATTTCCTCACATTTGTGTAGAGTGTGGTAAATGTTTCCATCACCCATCAGACTTCAAAATGCACATATGAGTTCATACTGGAGAGAAGCCCTATGAATGCCAGTATTGTGAGTACAAGTCTTCAGACTCTTTCAACTTGAGTTGAAACACATATAAAAATTAAGCATAATAAAGAGATACCATTGAAGTGTGGCATCTGTGCCCTGACTTTCTCAGGCACCAAAGAGGCACAGGAACATGCTCTTACACACCAAGAAAGCAAAAAACACCAGTATTTGCATTGCAACCATAAGAGTTCAAATTCAAGTAATTTGAAGCAACACATAATTTCAGTTCACACAAAGGACTATCCTCATAAGTGTGAGATGTGCATCAAAGGATTTCATAGGCCATCAGAACTCAAGAATCATGTGGCTACTCACAAAAAGTAAAATAATGCACTGGTGTAGACACTGTGACTTTAAGAGTCCAGATCCGTTTTGCTAAGTCACCATATTCTCTCAGTTCACACAGTGAATGTTCCATTTAAGTGTAAGGGATGTAATAGGGGATTTCAACAACAGTATGAGCTTCAAAATCATATGAAGACCCACAGTGGCCGGAAAGTGTATCAGTGTGAATACTGTGATTATAGCACTACAGACGCCTCAGGCTTTAAGCGGTATGTTATCTCCATCCATACCAAAGACTATCCTCACTGCTGTGAGTACTGCAAGAAACGATTCCAGAGACCCTTTGAAAAGAATCAGCATATAATGCGACATCATAAAAAAGTCAACCTGCCCTAAGAATACATCCTAAAATTTAGAGATGTTGACTTTGAAGCAAGAGATTCATTTTGAAAGCAATCATCCTTGTTCACATCCAATATTGAGAATTTGATAATCAAATACAAATACAATATTGCTTCTGTTTGAATTTACATTTTACTGAGTAAGATGTTCTATATCTTGTAAACTTTATTTACTAACTGAGAGAAACAAATTTTCTTTAACAACATAGTCTGTGATTCTATGCCAATTTTTTTTTTGTCTTGGAAGCCTTTGTACCATACTACTACCTTACTCATCTCAATGGGACTTTTGTAAGACAAAAATTAATATTACTAACTTGAAAAGTAACTTTGTAAAAAAAATATACATTATAGTGATATTGCCAGCATAATTGAGAAATTCTTCTGACACGCCTTACTATCAAAATATGGAAATTATTTCCTTGTCTTAATATTTTCAAATTTTTGACAATGCAACTTCTAGTTGAGTCTCTACCACTGCTGATTATAGGAAGTTGACTTCATTGGGCTTACTTTTCATTTTTGTTTATAGAGGTCATTTTGATCTTGATTGTAGTACTTTACCTCTCTTTCTTTTCATATATAGCAGAATTTTAGAAAACCCTAAATGAAAATTTCTGCTTTTTCTTGAGTTTCAATGTTTTGTGGTTTGTCTTGCAGTTTTGTTCAATAAATAAAAATTACAGTAGATTGAATTTTGTTGACTTACAGAAATATATCACGACTTGTAGCATTATTTTGCAAATTGGCATTGAAATGAAGTTTAAATTTTAGGTACATCTGTTCCTTCCTGACAATGACAATCCATCACAATTTGTAAGAACTTGGAAAATCCTGAGTTATATGGGATTATCTGTACACTTGGTATTGAGAAAATCTAAAATTTAGGTAGGTAATTAGAGGAAAAGGACCTTAGTTAGAAGTAATGATATTATTCTTAGTTTTGGTAAATGAAAAGCAGAAGCTGAAGTGTTTTTACCAACAGAATATTTTAATAAAAGCTGCATTTTACTGAAAACTTTAGGGAAACCAGATCCATGTCCAGCTCCTTATTTTTCTGTGAATGCTGTCTTGAATGAAAGTAAAAACTCAGAGGCTGTTACTTCATTTTACATACTTAGTCCTGTAAGAACGTAGATGTGGCCAATTCAGCACTTATTTTGTATTTTTTCTTAATGTGCTTTTTTTAAGATAGCATATATATTAATTGGCTACTTACATTTTTTATTTGAGATTTGACATTTTATACAGTTAGTCATGATTGTAGGACATATTATACAATTAATCTAGCTCATTGGATTTGATTATATAGAATTTTGAAGAAAACATTTGTTATATTCCCTCAGTAAACTACTGGTATGTGGGTATTGAAACACTGGAGAATATTTGAAGGAAAAAATTTCCTAATTGATAACTCCTTTGGTCCTTAATGGTTTTACTGCCAGGTTTCCTTTTTTACTGTGATTCTGATATTCAGAAGTAATATTTACAGGTTTAGATTCTAAGTAATTGGTGCTTGACATGTTCTGAAACAGGATAAATTTAATTCAATACTAAATATATAATACATTCAGTACATAGCATTCATTTTTGCCAAGCAAAGCTCAGACAGAACTTTGAAAACTCCTATACCTTCTAGCACCTGAGTTTATCCCCTTTAGATTTGAGTTGGTATTCAGTGAACTGTTCTTTATGTCTAACACTCTTGTGATCTTGAATTTTCCTTTTCCTAAAGTGATATAAAAAGAATGTTTTAAGATGAAAAATTTAACCATAAGAAATTAAATAAACATAAAAAATACTTTATAATCTTTGTATTTCTCACAGTCTCCATACAGACTTAATTTTTTTAATTCTGAGTACAATAGTCAAACTTTTGAAAGGGTGATAAAAGTTTGGAAAGTAAGTATCATAAATTACATAAAAATGAATTGTGCTTATAGTTTACTTTTCATTTATTTTAATGATTAGCAAAGCTAGAAAATTTGTTCCAGCCAAAACTTTATAAAGGTATAAAGTCTTAAAGGAGGTGATATATTTCATTGGAATTGCCTGAAAATATTCCATCTTTCCTTTGTACAACATTATAAAATACCTGAAAATGCTTAAGAGAAGTGACATTGTAAATGTGTACTTGAGAATAACATACAGAAAATAAAATGAGACTATTTTTCTGTTAATAATATCTATTGAATTTGAACCAAACAGTAGTCAACACTTAAAACACTTATGGGGGAGAGGGGAGTGCATCATTTTTTGAAATGTATTTGTGTGTGTGTGTGTGTGTGTGTGTGTGTGTGTGTGCATGCCAGGAAGAGCATATGTGCAGAAGTCAGAGGACAACTTGTAAGACTAAAATCTCAATTTCTACAATGGTCCCAGGATCAAATTCAGGTCAAATTCATCAAGTGTGGCAGGAAGAGTTAATTGGTGGGGGTATGTAGGCAGGATACAGGAGGAGAGCATAGGAAAGGCAGAACTAACACTGAAGACTCACCCTTTTTATCCCCATTTCTCCTATAACATTTAATATGAAGCTTTTGTTAGTATTTCCTTTCTGTTTTCTTTCTTGATCTTTAGGTGTTTTTTGTATGTTTTGAAGTGCCTCATCATTCCTTTCAAAAGTAATTTCCTCACGGTATTTGCTCTTTAATCCTTTCACTGGACACTTTGCAAAACAAAACTATGGGGTGCAATTTTTTAATACAGAAGTTACTATTATGGTTTCACATTGTAAAATAAAATTGTTCTCCAGGAAATTAAAATGTAAAACAGCTCCAGTAATAAACACTGTCACCTTAACTACTTAGAAGCTTTACTTTAAAAAACTAGAATTATTTTCTTTTCACTTTTCCTTTGATTTTTCTGGGTGTAATCACATCATTCACTCACTCCCCTTTATCCCTTCAATCCCTTCAAAACTCCTCCTGAATACCACTCCTTACTCTCTTAAATTCATGGTGTCTTTTGTTACATGCAATGTGTGTGTGTGTGTGTGTGTGTGTGTGTGTGTGTGTGTGTGTGTTTGTGTGTGTTCTAATTACAACCCATCCACTCTGTCTATCAATTTTATTCATATGTGTGTTTTCAGGGGTGATCATTTGGTACCTAGTGACCTAGTTTCTAATGGCCAGGCATAATCTTACTTTTTTTTCTAGTTTTTTTGGGGTTTTTTTTTGGGTTTTTTTTATTTTTTTTTTTTTTTTTTTTTGGTTTTTTGAGACACTGTTTCTCTGTGTAGTTTTGCGCCTTTCCTGGAACTCACTTGGTAGCCCAGGCTGGCCTCGAACTCACAGAGATCCATCCACCTGCCTCTGCCTCCGAGTACTGGGATTAAAGG
>NW_023412874.1:0-1376 GCF_903995425.1 Onychomys torridus
AACGCGATTCTCACTATCAACTAAGAGCACTTAATGTAAGGAGGCAGCTGTGTTTGTAAATCAGTTTCATAAACAGAGTTGATCTGCATTTGTCCCCTATGAGTAGGAACACAGTTCTTCTTTTACTGGGCATGCTAAAGGTTCTTGCTGTATTTAAGATGCTGGAAAGAAGACCTTGGCTTCTTGCGTTAAAACAGAAGTGTTGTTTCCATGGATGAGAACACTGGTCCTGAATTCCCTTCAGAACTGATAAAACAAAGTATCGTTCCCTTCCTAGAAGCAAGAGTTAATTTCTGGTAAAAGCATAGTGAATTTTGGGTCTCAAGGGATTTTACACAGCTTCATGAACCCAACCCTTTCTCACTATTAAACTAAAGAGCTTTTATGTTAGACGGAAGCTGTGGTTTGTATCAGTTTCATAAGCAGAGCTGAACGCATATGGTAGTATGAGAGGAACCCGTTCTTTTTTCTGGGCATGCTCATGGTTCTGCTGTATTGGAGACGCTGGAAAGAAGAGCTGCTTCTTGCGGTTAAAACAGAGTGTGTTTCATGGATGAGAACACTGTCTGAATTTCCCTTCAGAAACGGAGTTAAACCCCAGGATCTGTGTCTGTCCTACAAGCAAGAGTTCATTTCTGGTAAACAAAGTGAATTTTGGGCTCAAAATGATTTTACACAGTTCAGCAAACCCATCGCGAATTCTCACTAGTTAACTAAAGAGCATTTATGGTAAAGAATGAGATGTGGTATGTATAAGTTTCATAAGCAGAGTTGAACTACACATGGTCCTGTTAAGAGTAAGGAACACAGTTCTTTTTTCTGGGCATGCAACATGGTTCTTGCCTGTATGGAGACACTGGAAGAAGAGATTGCTTCCTGCGTTTAAAAGCAAGAGTGTGTTTCGATGGCATGAGAACAACTGGTCTGAATTCCCTTTCAGAAACGGAGTTAAACCCCAGTGATCTGTGTCTTCCCTACAAGCAAGAGTTCATTTCTGGGTAAACCAGTGAATTTTGGGTCTCAAATGATTTACACAGTTCAGGAACCCGACACAATTCTCATTATTAACTAAAGTGCATTTATGGAAGAGGAGCAGTGATTTGTATCAGTTTCATGAGCAGAGTTGAACTACATATGGTCCGTATGAGTAGGAAACACAGTTCTTTTTTTCAAGGCATGCTCATGGTACTTGCTGTATTGGAGACGCTGGAACGAAGAGCTTGCTTCTTGTGTTAAAACAGAGTGTCTTTCATGGATGAGAACAGTGTCTGAATTTCACATAAGAAACGGAGTTAAACCCCAGGATCTCTGTCTTGATACAAGCAATAGTTCATTTTTGGTAAACCCAGTGAATTTTGGTCTCAAATGTTTTTACA
>NW_023412875.1:0-3326 GCF_903995425.1 Onychomys torridus
TGAGTTGATCTTGTATCCTGCTATGTTGCTGAAGGTGTTTATAAGCTATATCAGTTCCTTGGTTGAATTTTTGAGGTCACTTGTGTATACTATCTTGTCATCTGCAAATAGGGAAAGCTTGACTTCTTCCTTTCCAATTTGTATCCCCCTAATCTCCTTATGTTGTCTTATTACTCTGGCTAGAACTTCAAGTACTATATTGAATAAATATGGGGAGAGGAAACAGCCTTGCCTTGTTCCTGATTTTAGTGGTATTGTTTTGAGTTTCTCTCCATTTAATTTGATGTTGGCTGTTGGCTTGCTGTAGATTGCCTTTATTATGTTTAGGTATGTTCCCTGTATTCCTGATCGCTCCAAGACCTTTATCATGAAGAGGTGTTGGATTTTGTCAAATGCCTTTCCTGCATCTAGTGAGATGATCATGTGGTTTTTTTCTTTGAGTATGTTTATATGGTGGATTACATTGACGGACTTTCATATGTTGAACACCCTTGCATCCCTGGGATGAAGCCTACTTGATCATGGTGGATAATTGTTATGATGTGTTCTTGGAGTCTGTTTGCCAGTATTTTAGTGAGTATTTTTGCATCATTGTTCATGAGGGAGATCGGTCTGTAGTTCTCTTTCTTTGTTGCATCTTTGTTTGGTTTAGGAATAAGGGTAATTATAGCCTCATAGTAGGAGTTTGGTAATATTCCTTCTGCTTCTATCATGTGGAAAATTTAAAGAGTATTGTTATTAAGTCTTCTTTGAAGATCTGGTAGAATTCTGCAGTGAAGCCATCTGGTCCTGGGTTTTTTTGGTTGGGAGACTTTTAATGACTGATTCTATTTCCTTAGGGGTTATTGGACTATTTAAATGGTTTATCTAATCTTTATTTAACTTAGGTATGTGGTACCTATCCAGAAAGTTATCCATTTCTTTTAGATTTTCCAGTTTTGTGGATTAGAGGTTTTTGAAGTATGACCTGATGATTCTCTGGATTTCCTCATTGTCTGTTGTTATGTCCCCTTTTCATTTCTGATTTTGTTAATTTGGATTCTCTCTCTCTGTCTTTTGGTTAGTTTGGATAAGGGCTGGTCTATCTTGTTGATTTTCTCAAAGAACCAACTCTTTCTTTCATTAATTTTCTTGTATTGTTCTCTTTGTTTCTATTTCACTGATTTCAGCTCTCAATTTGATAATTTCCTGGTGTCTATTCTTCCTGGGAGACTGCTTCTTCTTGTTCTAGAGCTTTCAGGTGTGCTGTTAAGAAATTGATATTTCTCCAACTTCTTTATGTGGGCATTTAGTGCTATGAATTTCCCTCTTAACACTGCTTTCATAGTGTCCCATAAGTTTGGGTATGTGGTGTATTCATTTTCATTGATCTCTAGGAAGTCTTTAATTTCTTCTTTATTTCTTCCTTAACCCATTGGTGATTCAGTTGAGCATTATTCAGTTTCCATGAGATTGTAGGTTTTCTGTAGTTTTTGTTGTTGTTGAAATCTAACTTTAAACCATGGTGGTCTGATAGAACGCAGGAGGTTATTCCAAGTGTTTTGTATCAGTTGAGATTTGCTTTGTGGCCAAATATGTGGTTGATTTTAGAGAAGGTTCCATGGGGTGCTGAGAATAAGGTATATTCTTTTTTGTTTGGATGAAATGTTCTGTAGATATTGATTAAGTCCACTTGAGTTATTAACATCAATTAGTTCCTTTATTTCTCTGTTAAGTTTCAATTTGGCCTATCTGTCCAGAGGTGAAAGTGGGGTGTTGAAGTCTCCCACTATTAATGTGTGGGGTTTTATATGTGATTTAAGCTTTAGTAATGTTTCTTTTATCTATGTGGGTACCCTTGTTTGGGGCATAAATGTTCAGAGTTGAAACTTCATCTTGGTGGTTCTTTCCTGCAATGAGTATGTACTGTCCTCCATAATCCCTTTTGATTAATTTTAGTTTGAAGTCTATTTTGCTGGATATTAGGATGGCTACACCAGCTTGCTTTTTAAGACCATTTAATTGGAAAGTCTTTTCCTAACCTTTTATTCTTAGGTAGTGTCTATCTTTGAATTTGAAGTGTGTTTCTTGTATGCAGAAGAAAGATTGGTCCTGTTTTCGTATCCATTCTGTTAGTCTGTATCTTTTTATAGGTGAATTAATTCCATTGATATTAAGGGATATTAATGACCAGTGAATGTTCATTCCTTTTTATTATCATTTATTATTATTATTATTATTATTATTATTATTATTATGGCTCTAGGGTGTCTGTGCTTCTCTTCTTTGGGGTTTAGTGCTGTGGAGTTATCTATTGCCTGTGTTTTCCAGGGTATTTCTGACTTCCTTAGGTTGGAATTTTCCTTCTAGTGCTTTCTGTAGGGCAAAGTTTGTGGATAAGTATTGTTTAAATCTGACTTTGTCTTAGAATATCTTGTTCACTCCATCTATGATGATTGAAAGTTTTGCTGGTATATTAGTCTAGGCTGGCATCCATGGTCTCTTAGTGTCTGCATTCTATCTGTCCAGGTCCTTCTGACTTTCAAAGTCTCCATTGAGAAATTGGGTGTATTCTGATGGGTTTACCCTTATAAGTCACTTGGCCTTTTTCCTTTGCTGCTCTTAATATTCTTTCTTTGTTCTGTACATTTAGTTGTTTATTATGTGGGGAGGGGACTTTTTGGGGGCATCTAGTCTGTTTTGTGTTCTATAGGCTTCTTGTATCTTCATAGGCATTTCATTCTTTAAGTTAGGAAAGTTTTCTTCTATGATCTTGTAAAATACATTTTCTGTGCCTTTGAGTTGGTATTCTTCTCCTTCTTCTATCCCTATTATTTGTAGGTTTGGTCTTTTCATGGTGCCCCAAATTTCTTGGACATTTTGAGTCATGACTTTGTTGGCTTTAGTGTTTTCTTTGACTGATGAATCTATTTCTTCTACCGTATCTTCAACAAAAGAGATCTTCTCTTCCATCCCTTGCATTCTGTTGGTTATACTTGCATCTGAAGTTCCTGTTCATTTACTCAAATTTTCTATTTGCAGCATTTCCTCTGCTTTGTGTCTTCTTCATTTTTTCTATTTCCCTTTTCAGGTCTTGGACTGTTTCCCTCATCTGTTTCATTGTTTTTTCATGATTTTCTTTTAGGGACTTATTGTTTTCTTCTGCTTTATTTGTCATTTCCTCTAGTTTTTATAGTGTTCTTCCCATTTTTGTTTGTCTGTTCCTCCACTTCATTTTTGATTTCCTCTATATAAGGCTCTAGCCTCTTCATGGTGTTATTTTAAGGTTGTTTTCTTCTGCTTCTTCTATTCTATGATGTTCAGGTCTAGCTGTTGGAGGAGGACTA
>NW_023412876.1:0-12277 GCF_903995425.1 Onychomys torridus
GCCTCAGTGATGGAGTTCTTTGAACAAAGGGGCAGATACACTCGAGAACCTGTGTCTATGACTATAGCCCTCTTGTTAGGTATTGGAGGCATTGCTGCAGGAATTGGTACAGGGACTACTGCCCTTATACAGAACAACCACCTTATGCAGCTACAAATGGTTATGACTACCGATCTAGAAGCCATAGAGAAATCTATTTCTGCTCTTGAGAAGTCCTTGATCTCACTCTCAGAAGTTGTGCAACAGAATAGAAGAGGTCTAGATTTGCTTTTCTTGAAGGAGGGAGGCTTGTGCACAGCCTTAAAGGAAGAATGCTGCTTTTATGCTGATCACACTGGAATAGTTAGAGAATCTATGGATAAATTAAGAGAAAGACTGGCCCAAAGAAAGCATGACTAAGAAAATCAAAACAACTGGTTTGAGGGCTGGTTGAAGGGATCACCTTGGCTTTCTACCCTGATCCCCTCCCTCCTGGCCCCCCTGATCATTTTCCTTCTCCTCCTCAACTTTGGTCCTTGGGCTTTTCAACGGTTAATGCAATTCATAAAATATCAGATCGATTCTGCTCTATCAAAAACCATCTCAGTACACTATCATCATTTAGAGATTCCAGGTCAAACTATCAGAACAGGTGAAAGGCTAAGGTTCAGCACCCAACGAACCTAAAAACCCCTTGCAACTAAAGATGTGAGGGTACTCAATGACGGGATTAGTATGGGGCTTGTGCTGGAGGCACAACTTACAGAGGTCGTCGAGACTGGCTCAACATGGCACATTGCCAGACACGGGACACACCCCATATAGCCTAAGACAGGTGTCCTCTCGAGTCATGACCAAAGCCTGCTTTGGCCATTTTAAAGAAAAAAGGGGGAATTGTTGGGAACCAAAAATTGGATGGCTGCGCCTTGACTTTTCTTGCTTGGATGATCTGGCATAACTGCACCCATTGATTTGCAAAACAATCATTCCTGAAAAAATCACAAAATGTACTATTAGATTAACTTCCTGGAGTATGTTTGATTGATCAGTTGTTCAAGCACTGGACCAAAGAGACCTCTCCCTAATCCTTTTCTAATTGGTTGATCAGTTGCTCAAGCACTGGACCAAAGAAACTTCATCATGAACTCTTTTCTAACAATTTTTCATCTGCCTCCCTTCCCTTCATATCCAATAGTATATAAGCTTGCTTCCCCTTGCAATAAACGAGACCTTGATGTGACTCAGACAGGCTCTGTCTTTCTTTATGTGCCTGGTCTCCTTTCTCTCTCGCCCCCATTGGTCTTTCAGGTGGTACCTCCTTGGGTCAGACCTAATAACCTGGACTGCTGGAAGGGTCATGAGATGTCTAAGTGAATAAAGGTGCTTGACAGGATGACTGACAACCTGATTTTGATACCTGAGACTGACATGATGGGAGGAGAGAATTGATTCTCAAAAATTATCCTTTGATCTCCATACTTCTGCAATGACATACATGTACATTGCCTTCCCCCATGTCACACATGAATTGAGGCCAGGGTGTACTTGAACTCCCAAAGCCCCACCATGTCTCCTGAGTGCTGGGATTAGCACGTCCAGCCTCCTTATTGCTGTTCTTACTACCTACACAGTCTCTGGATTTCAGTTGTAAAACTAGCAAGCTGATGATGCCTGGGCCCAGAAACTTAGCAAATCCATCTATGTAGAAGGGCAGGAGATACACGTCAGGTCCAGGACCATGGGGCCCAACAATCCAGCTCTCAGGACAGCAGCTGTCTAATTAGTTCTAAAGGTGTTATAATAGCATAGATACTTTACAAACTGACTCTAAGTCACAGCAGGCATTGAGCACATTGTATCCTGTCTGCCTCCAGGTACACTCAACACTCTTACTTCTTGTCTTGGGATTCACCAATTACTTCCTGTATTTTTAAACTATATTCTTATCTGGATAAAGACTTCTGTTGGGCAATGTTGTCCACTTCTAAAGGTAAATGAGAACTCTAAAACAGTTATAGAATTTTGTAACTATGAAAATGACAATGTAAGTGTTTGGTTTAGTTCAGCTGTCAGTCTGGCCCTTTTTCAGCAATTGCATCACTATGAATTGTGAAAATCCTGTTAACATTCATATGAAAATCATTTACCAAATATTCTGGATCCTTATTACGAATTCCTGATGTACCTTACATTAGAAATTTTCAAAACATTGGTGCTTCAAGAGTTGATTATGACTGGTGACTGCTTTCCTTACAACTTTTTCTCATGTTGAAGACAAGCGGAGAGTTTAGCTCTGATTAAAACAACACCACAACATGCACACACAGCGAGAGGGAGAGAAGTTGTTTGTCTACATGCTTTGTTATGATGACCGTAGTAATGGATAGTTTTCTATTTACATGCTCATGTAGTTAGAACTCCTATTTCATTTGTTCACCTTGCCCTTAAAGCAACACAGCCTTGGCTCTGTCATGATAGTGTGTTGGCATTTCATTGAGACAGATGTTCTTTCCTAAGAGGTTGGTTATGTAGATCATGAAATTGATTTCTACCTCCAAGCATCTCTCTCTAGCACTCCTAGAAGCCACCACAATTTTTTGTATTTTCAAACAACTTTTTAAGTAATCCATTCACGAATAAATGCTGATAATACCACCTGGCTGTTTTTGTGTTCAACAAGCATTTTTGTTTAACTCTGAGTCCTTATAACTCAAAACCTGTCTGAAAATTTACAGGAGGACAAAATTTTCAGCACCAGGCCTCTGTGAGTGCAGCTAAGAGATCCAGATTCCAGGAGCTTTTGTTAGTAAACTCAAAGACAACAGCTTCATATTATCATCTACTTTGGTATTCACTACTGCTGAGGATATGGTACACTGGGCTTTGAACTTGCTCTTCAGATTCATGTCCAAATGGTCCCTGTTGGATGAAAGCCCAAGGCAGCCTTGAACCTAGGCTTTCCTTTGCTCTCATTCTTGTCAGCAGCTAACTCACCGCAAAACCATGAACACAGGGATGACTAATGTGCAATGTATGTATGTTTTGAACTTAGCTCATCATGTTGGCCAATTGTCTCTACATGTGTTTCATTTTTAATTATAAGATTCATGAAAATTGGTAGAGGCTACAATTTTGAAGCATATGGGAAAACTACAAACACCTGAAACAGTGAGAAATCATGCAAACATATAAGGTTATTATTTTGTTCAGTCATTAGAAAACTTGCCACTTGTTTGGAAGGCAGCAAGCTTGAGTAACATGAAGCAACATAAGACCTGATATTCATGCTATGGTGTGTCTGTATCTGAAGGAGGCTACGGAGAGACTGGGGATGAAGACAGGAAATACCCAGAAGTTCAGCAGGGAGATAGCCTGGGAGTCACATACAAGAACAAGCTGTAAATCTCACACAACCAGCACACACAGGCACACACACACACACACACACACACACACACACACACACACACACACACACACACACACACACACACACACACACACACATGACACATCACCACACACTGGAGTTCATAAAAGGAGTTTATCATTCCTTACCCTGAAGCAAAGGGAATCCTCCACAGAGTGCCAACATTGTTGTATATAAACAATAAACCTTGACACTGCTGGCAGTGGTCACGATAAAGCCTGATCTGACCTAGTCTGATGATCAGATGGCCAAGCACCCTAAAGGTCATGCTGGAACTCTCATCCCATAACTGATGGAAGTGGATGCAGAGATCCTCGGCCAGGCCCCAGGTGGAGCTCCAGGAGTCCAATTGTCGAGAAAGAGGAGGGGCTGTAAGGGTATGAATTGTTGAGACCAAGATTGGAAAAGCACAGGGACAAATACCCAAATGGATGTAAGCACATGGATGATGAACCAAAGGCTGTGGAGCCCTTGGCAGGATCAGGCCCTCTGGAGAAGTGAGCCAATTCAATAGCTTTAACTGTTTGTGAGGCACCCAGGCAGTGGGACCTGGACCTGTCCTTAGTGCATGAGGTGGATGTTTGGAAACTTGGGCTTACACAGGGACACTTAACTCAGCCTGGAATGAGGGGACTGGACCAGCCTGGACTGAATCCACCAGGTTTAAATGAATCCCCAGGGGAGTCTTTGCCTCGGAGGAGATGGGGATGGAGGGGAGGGGTTGGGGGCAAAATGGGGCAGGGGGTAGGAGGGGGGAGTACAGGGAAAGCCATGGCTGACATGTAAAGTTAAAACATAAATATAATAAATAAAAGAAAAAGGAAAAATAAATATATGAAAAAAAGTTAATTTTGATATACTATGTATATATTTCTACTCTCTTTAAGGCATTTTGTTTGTACAACTCATTTAAAATTGTAATGGATAATTAAAAATAGAATAATAATTAGTCATCTTTGATAATCATACTTGTAGCCATGTTAGTTAAGTCTTCTAGGTATACATAGATATATTTCAGATAGATAGGTAATCTTCAAATACTTCACAGACCTACAGAATATGGCCAATAAAATATTTTTAAAATTTTAGACTTTCTGGACAGTGAGACATGTCTGCTCCTGGCAGCACTGATTTACTTCAGAGAGGAGGATGGGCATCAAAGACACTCTATATATAGTTTATCTTATTCTTTGCAAAAATAGCCATTTGGACAGGAAACTGTTCTTGCCTGGACTGCTTATAAAATATATCAACTGGACATTCAGGACCCATAAGAAGGTGACAACTGAACTATGCTTGGCAAAATGGACCTTCAGGTTCCTGCTTCACAGAGGAAACTGCCAGACATTCTACAGGACACTGACAGAAGTGACTGAGAGACTCTAGCATTGTGGGCTGGAGACAGATGCCCCAACTTTACAGAATAACTTTGTATGACTGTCCAGGCTGCCAGCTGTTTCTGTCTACTCTTGAAAGACTCCTGAAAGTTGATTGCATCCTTTTCCCATTTCTCAGGAAATAGTATATCCTTCTGAGGCCTTTGATGCAGTTGAAGCTAGATAGTGACAATTTTCCTTAGTTATGAGAAAAGAAAAGTTAGATATGAAACCTTAGATTCTCAAATATAGGATAGATAGGATGTCTTCTTTAATTTTGCCAAATACTAATAGACTAGATATTGTAACTATAATTCTTGCTTGGTAATTGTTTTGTTATATGTAATTTTACTATGTGAAAGTTAAAAGCTTCCTTTAAAAAAAGGGGGAAGTGCTGTGGATATTGCTCTGTATAAATAAAATGCTGATTGGCCAGTAGCCAGGCAGGAAGTATAGGCGGGACAGGGAGAAAGGACAATTCTGGGAAGTGGAAGGCAAATGCAGGGAGAGACCTGCTATCCGCTGCCATGACAAGTGAGATGTAAGGTACTGGTAAGTCATGAGCCAAATGGCAACTTATAGACTAACAGAAATGGCTTAATTTAAGATATAAGAACTAGATAGCGAGAAGCCTGCCACGGCCACACAGTTTGTAAGCAATATAGGTTTCTGTGTGATTATTTTATATGTGGGTTGTGGGTCCATGGGGGCTTTGTGGCACCTGGAGAGAAGCTCTCCAGCTACAGGAGTTTATAAAAGGAGTTCATCATTACTGACACTGAAGCAAAGGGAATCCTCAACAGACAACCAACATTCTTGTACATAAACAATAAACCTTGACACAAGCTACATAGTCCTCTTAACCACTGCCCAAACTGAGAACTAGATTACCAGTTCTTAGTAAAATCTCTCTTGTTGCAAGACTGCCTGTCTTTAAGGACATCTCAGCCAACTGCTTTCTTTCTCACTGACTCATCAGCTGAGGGACACATTTACTTGGACAGAACTGCAGCTTTGATTTCACCATTGTGTCTTAGTACACCTAATAAGAACCACGTTCATCCTTATTGCTTCCAAAGTATGGCTTTGACCATGTTACCTTCTGATTAGTCCTTTTCTTTTTCGCTCTCTCCTATAATTCCCCTCCTTTCTTATCATAACAGTCACCATCCCTACTATGAGAACACTCTAGTATAAACACTTACATAAAATCACAACACCCTGTTTTTCCCACAAGCCAAAACCTGTCAAGACATCTTGAAATGCATGATGAGCAATCACCACTACTGCACCCATACCCAGATGTGATTCAGGCCACAGGCTCTGCTCTTCATGAAGCAGAATATCCTGTGTCCCCATCACACTCCCACCCAGGCATCAAGTTCTGCCTCTCAGATGCTCTCAGGAAAATGAGTTTGTGCATGAGGACACCAAACAGGACATCGTCCTGTCCCAGAAGAAAGCTGGGCTTGACACAGTGGTTTCAAGTCAGTCAACAGAGAACTAGGCATGATGACTACCTGCTGTTCAAATCATGTTCAGTACAGTGGTCCAAGATTCAATGCAGTTCATTCCTTTCACAGAACATCTTATGTAGCTGAATGGTCACTTTCTTCAACTTGCTCATCTCCTGATCCTGTTTAGTGAGGGGGGAGTTGAAATGATGCCTTCCCTGTTGTCCTTGGAGGTAAATTAAAAAAAGTGTAATTATGTAGTTGAATGTCATAGGGCCAGGAGAGGTAATGCTAAGTGTGGGGTAAAAGGGACAAGGAAAGAACTTGACTATGAAGACCCTGAGACGAGGGCAAGGAAAGAACACTTTGACCCTGACTTAAATCCAAGCCCATGACCAGGGTCAGACAAATATCTTACCAGAATCTGAGCTTTCCCCCAAATCAGTTCACGAAAGTCTCATCAATCCCAGGCCAAACTGAAAAACTCCATACCTCCAAGAAACCCCATGTATAGGCTGCCTTTTGCTCAGTTCCCTGTGACTTTCACAAAAGGAGAGGAGCCACCCTCTTGAGGTTTCCATCGCAATAAGTATCTTGTGTGAGTTATGTTGTGTGGTGTGACTTTGTGGCATTTCTCATTTCCTGATTGCCGGGATACCTTTCAGAGTAGAGCTGTATCACTTGCATTGGGAAATCTCCCACTACCAGAGCAGAGCTGGTAAATTTGCACTGGGGAAACCTTGCCTACTGGGGCAGATTTATAACACTTCTGTTGGGGAAGCCATTCCCCCTAAAGTTGTAATACTTACAATAAGTCCCAAGTAGAGGCCTCAGGAACAGGAAGTGCTTGGAACTTAGTATCCCTGAAAGAACAGGGCAGCTATCTTCAAGGTGAGGCACATGAGCCATATCTTGGTCCCCCACCACAATGACTAGATATGTGCCTCAACACCCACAGCAGGCCCATGGGCCCTGGAAGCCATGCTGGTTTGGCGTACAAACTCAGCTCATATCTGCTGTGATTCAGAACATTGCAAGAGTCCATAGTGCTGAGCAGCACCAAGCCTTGACTGTCTGTGTATAGTACCAGGAGGAATTGAATGGCTGGGCCCTTGGTAAAGGCCCACGGGAGTTAATCTACCTGTCAATAGCATCAGATATCCATGGAACATAAAGAAATCTGCTGAGGGAGAAGTTCAGTAACACCCTATCATGACAGGGATTTCTCATCTATCATCCTGGTACTTTTGCTAACCGTTTCCTCTTTGAATGAAATTAAGGAGCTCCCCCAGCACAGTAGCTACAGATTTGATAATTCCTGGATTTCTGCCAAACTAACCCTCAGAAATCCTTCTCTGTGTCTGCTACTTAGGAACCTAGAGAAGCAACATAGCCCTATTGTTTCCCAGAGACTCCCAGATGTTGAGGCCGATTACTGGAAAGCCCAGCTCAAGTCCTACCTCCTCTAGGATGTTCCCCATTCCCTGCACAAGACTCACTGTACATTCACCTGGAATATTTATCTCTTGATGTTTTACTCTGAGACAGATGGCAAGCTTCTTTCTGCCTCTCTCTCTTCTCTATGCTGTCCATTCACTCTCCAAAGTAGTGTTCTCTGTCTCACCAAAATGTCTTTGTGAATCCCAGAGGCACTGTACAAAAACCCCAAATGGCAGTTGGTGTTGCCTCAACAGTGGTGGCATCAGAGAGCATGCTCAGGGCTCTCCAGGTTAAAAATAGAATGTTCAGGGAAGATACTGTTATGGTCACTGCCAACAGCACTCACCTATGTGCTCCTGAGCTCTTCCCCAACAAACCAATAGTTGCCCTTTCCAGGATCATTCCCATGGACACAGGGGATGCCATTCATTCAGCACCTCCTCCTTATAAAACCAGATCTCTCTCTCTCTCTCTCTCTCTCTCTCTCTCTCTCTCTCTCTCTCTCTGCCTCATTAGAAACTTTTCATTACTTATCTGTAGGGAGTTCAAGACTCACTTTTCAAAAACAACACAAGGAATGGCTCTTTCCTTACTAAGATCTCTAATTAAATAGATGAGAAAGAAAATGCACTTGTTTGACCCCAGAACAAATGAGTGATATGAATTGTACTATGTCCTTTTAGATGGTGTAATGCACTGACAAGTCATGCTAGCCAATGTTAGCTCTCTCAGGAATACCAAATTCCAGAAGCCAGGGGACCGTGCCTGCCCATCACACTACTTCAACTCCATCAAACCTGACACACATAAGGATCCTCAGGAAGTGACTGGCAGATTTGACTCTGCCCTAGCATGATCAGAAAAACAAGTGGTACCCCCACTTCTGGCTATCAATTGTCCCACCCCTTTATAGGTAGGTAGTGACCCAGAGGTCAGCTGGTTTCTTCTGTATCCCCCCACAAGGCAATCTCTTTAGGCTGATTCACTCTTGCACAGAATGCAATTTGGCTTCAGCGTCTTCAGTCCTCTTTGGTCAGAGCCAGCGGAGAACTAGTGTTATCCACAGGCACTCAGGTGGTATGGGGGGTGCCCAAGTCACTTCCTGGATGCTTCAGACCTTCATATTGTCATGCAGGACAAAACTTAGTCCTCAGATTCACCAAACCCTTCCTAACCCTGTGCTGTCAGGAAAGTGACAGTCTCTGTCCCAATACACTGCCTCCTAAAGCTCTCAGGCTACACTGAAGATCTGGGTGCCACCCATGCAGCTGGGATCTCAGACACCTTAGGACTCACTAGCAGACAGCAATGTTTGGTGACTCCTGTCCTGCTAGTGGTTGTGATGTAATGGATGAGAACCTCAGGCTTTGCCAGGGCAGTTTCCTCTCCCTGTATTTAGTGCAACATTCCTAAAGGATTGGAGTGGGGATGAAGAGCAATGATGGTACTAAAATAGTTCCCCTGATTCCTTCCTCACTCAGAGGGAAAGCAGATGGCCCCAGAAGAGCAGGCATAGCCTTGTCATCTCCTGGCACTCTGTTCAACTAAACACCAGAAATCCTTGGCTCTGAGTCTGCCCTTTGGGAACCCAAAGAAGGATTGGCCCATTGTTTCCCAGAGAAGCTGCTGAGCCCGCCTCCTGCCAGGTCCATGTCAAGTCAAACTCCTCCAGGAAGCTCCCAAACCCTGTTGAGGAACCCAGTGCCTTCACATGGAACAATTATTTCTTCCTGTTTTACACTGAGACCAACTCCCACCTTCCTTTAGTGTCTCTCTGGAATCTCTGTGCTCTCCATTCAATCTCTCTAGTAGCCTGCTCAGGCTTTTCCACAAGTCTTTGGTTGAAACACATAGGCACTGGACAAATGCCCCAAGGGTCATTGGTATCTTCACAACACTGGTGATATCAGAGAAGATGCCAGCGCTCTCCAAGATACAAGAGATTGTCTAGGGAAGTAATTGCTAACGTCACACATTAGAGTCCTCACCTCCCTGCTAACTATCTCATACCAAATTGACCTGCATCCAAGGTGTTCTTTCTAGGAGCCTCTCCATTATCATATTGAAGGAGAAGAGATAAAGTGTCACCACGTAGACACAGATGGAACACTGGGTTCGACCAGATTCTGTCCCCCTCAGTGAGCTGAAATGAGATGGAGTGCAGGAAAGCTGTAGGGGCTGCTAGGGACTGCTGCTTACCTGTACACTCTGAGGACTCCTGTGGCCTGTGATGCTTTTCAGGTAGAGAATAGTCATCAGGCAAGTCTGTGTCTTCTGCAGCACAGCATTCAGGTACTAGAAGTGGTCCTAATGATCCCAGCTATAATCTTTATTTTCCCAATCCCCAGTCACCTCCACAAAAGTAACCTGGCACTGAAGAAGGAACTACTTCTGCAGTTTTACAAAACAACCAGAAGGAGGTTTACAAACTCTCTCTGATGCCCCTAAAAGTGGTAGGTTGAGGTTTGCCATAGCACCAATAATTATGCTGGACTCAGATCATCCAGAACTATTGTGCAAGATTGCGGCTGTGATCCTCTTCCCTACAGACCCAAGTACAGAAATATGGCTAGAATATTCTGATAAAGGTAAGTCCCTGTACTCTTGCTTTGAAGAGACACCATGACCAAGACAACTCATGTAAAAGACAGGCTTTAACTGTGGACTTGCTTACAGATTCAGAGATTGACTCCATTACCATCATGGTGGCACAAATGTTGCTGCTGCAGTAACTGAGAGCTATGCCCTGATCTGCCAAGAGAGAAAACTGGGCCATCCCTGGCTTCTGAAACCTTAAAGACCAACCCCCACTTTATATCCTGGCACCTAAATTGACTATCTTTTAAAATAGTAAAATAAGGATAAGAAAAGTAATAATGTGCATAATTCCATCATCATTAATCTTCTCATATAGTTGTTCCATTTTTCAGACTGCCAAAAATTTCAAACAAAGCCCAATTTTCTTCCAATGTACACATAAAATCCATTTTTTAATGTGAAAAAAATTCTCTTTTAAATAGTTACCTTTAAAATAGATTTACCAATCTGTGAATAAGAGTAGAATCTGGGGAATTTCTAAATAGCTTCCTAGTGTCCAAATCAAGAGAGAGAGAGAGAGGGAGAGAGGAGAGAGAGAGAGAGAGAGAGAGAGAGAGAGAGAGAGAGAGAGAGAGGAAGCATAGCCACATTCTGGCTAAAAGCTTAAATCGAGGCAAGAGTGTCTGCTTGAGCCAAGTCCAGCCTGGGCTCTGGCTTCTTTAAGCTCTGAACCTGTGCATTGGCATTTAGGCAAAAGCAGCCTACTTGCAGCTGCGTGTAGCTACTGAATTAGCGTTAGCTGTGGCAGGCCTAAGTTATTCTGTACACAGGCTTTTTAAGCAGGTAGCTCCAGCACGTACCTACTTGTAGCTAAGGTTGGTTGGGACTGAGTCCTAAGTGAGCAGGCCCATGCAGGTAGTCTGGCCTGAGCTAGGGAGTGGGCCCGCCCAGGCAGGAAGCCGACCCACGCAAGCCAAGCAGTTTTTAATGAATTCTTGCCATGTGGGCTCAAATGTAGATGTAACCACTAGCACACAGCCAATGCAGAGATGAAAGCCCAAGAGGTCAGAGTAAGCTAAGAGCTAAAAACCTTACCCATCACTGTTGCTCCTGTCCTTCCCCAGCAAGAGACCTACTTCCTGTGTGTTTGTCTTTTTTAGACTTTCTGTTCTGCCTTCTCATTGGTTGTAAACCAGCCACATGACCTCCTCCTCACTGCCTGGCTGTACACACCTCCAGGTCTTCTACAATTGGTATTGAGATTAAAGGCATGTGTCTCATGCTGGCTGTCTCCTTGAACACACAGAGATCTGCCTGTCTTGTGATCTGGATTAAAGGTGTATGCCACCACCAACCAGCTTCTGCTATGGCTTGCTATTAGCTCTTACCCCCGGCAACTTTATTTATTAACATACAAATAAAATCACATTTCAATATAATAAAATATCACCATACTGGAGACCATCTTCAAAGGCACCTCAGCCTCAATTATACCTGACTTTCTAACAAGTCAGTATACCTTTCTCCTCACAGTTGTAGGTATCCAGGATTCCTCCCTTCACAGCTGTAGATATAGCCTGACTACCCTACAAGTCAGGATACCATTCCCTCCAGAGCTGTAACACTTGTACCACATTCAATAGCAATTCAACATTACCTGCCAGGAGGCCAGGTTTCTTGCAGAAATACTGGTTACTACCAGACCTCTGGAATGCTCACAATAAGAGGAAGTGTGTTATATGGCAGCTGAACTGAGGAAGAGGTACCAGGGAGTGAGGAATATCTGGTAGCTCCAAACATCCAAGGTATCTTTCTTCGATAAGATTTGTCTTCAGGATTATAATTCTTTTTATAGATAAGTTAACTGTGCCATCAGGGATGCCTAGTATCTTATGCTGAGGATGAGATTTATCTCGCATTGTAAACAGGGATACTGTGGTGGTTTAAGCGAGAATGGTCCCCTTAGGCTCACAATATCTGAATGCTTAGTCATCAGGGAGTGGCATCATTTGAGAAGGATTGGATGTGTGATTTTGTTGGAGAAAGTATGTCATTGGGGC
>NW_023412877.1:0-4109 GCF_903995425.1 Onychomys torridus
ACCTTTTTCAGATGAGAATTTATGTTTTATTTAATTTCTTGTGTTCTATATCTATATTTTGGATATAAACTGTTATCCAGTGAGAAATTTATTTATTCATCTGATTTCTAGTGTTCAATATGTATATTTTGGATATTGTCCCTTAATCAGATGAAAGCTTTTGTCATTATATATTTATTTCTTATGTTCAGTATGCATATTTTAGCTATTAGTTTTTTCTCAGCTGAGAATTTTTGTTTTGTTTAATTTCTTGTGTTCAGTATGTATATTTTTGATATTAGACATTAACAGATGAGGAATTTTTCATTTTGTCATCTAATTTCTTCTGTTCAATATGTATGTTTTGCAGATTATATTTTATCAGATAAGAACTATTTTTATTTTATCTGATTTAATGTTTTCAATATGTATATTTTTGATATTAAAAACTTTGTAAGATGAAGAATTTTTATTTACTGGTCTTATTCTTGTGTTCAAAATGTATTTTTTAGATAGTAGACTTATAGCAGGTGGAAAAATTTGTTTTATTTATTTATTATAATCATACATATATTTATATGTGGACCTTATGCATATTATTGTTTCTTGTATTTGATTACTTGTGTTCAATATGTATTGGGATATTAGTTTTTCAGGAGAGAATTTTTTAATTTCACTTGCTGTTCAACATGAATGTTTTTGTTTTAGACATTTAATCAGATGAGGAATTTCATTTATTTATCTAATTATGTTCATATGTCCATTTTCAAAATCAGACCATTATCAGATAAAAATTTTGTTTTATTTTCTGGTTTTTTTTGTGGTTCAATTATGTTATATTTTGATAGCTTAGATCTACCACTGATAAATTTTTGGTTTCTAAATTATTGTGGTTCATATATATATTTTAGGTATTAGACTTTAGGACCAGAGTTTGTAATTTACTTATCTGATTCCTTGTGTTCAATACATATATTTTTGATGTTAGACCTGTATCAGATTGAGAATTTTTGTTTTATTTATCTGGTATCCTGTGTTTTATATTTGTATTTTGAATATTAGACATTTATCAGATGAGAATTATTGTTTTATTTAATTTCTTGTATTCAACGTGTATAATTTGGTTATTAGACTTTATCAAATGAGAATTTTTTAAATTTATCTAATTATGTTCAATACATATATTTTGGATACTATGCCTTTATCAGATATGAGTTATTGTTTTATTTATCTAATTACTTTCAATATGCTCATTTTTAAATTTTGGTATAATTTATTTCTTTTTCATTTTTCTTTATTAAGAAAATTTTGTACTCATTCGACATACCTTCCACAGATTCCCCCTTCTTCCTTTGTTCCACCCCCCAGCCTTTTTTCTCAAGCCACCCTGCATCCTCACATCCCCATAATTGAGGTCTTTCATGGGGAGTCAGCAGAGCCCAGCACACTGAGCCTAGGCAGGTCCAAGCTCCTTGCCAGTGAACCAAGGCTGTGCAAGGTGTCACACCACAGGCACCAGATTCCCAGAAGCCTGTCCATGTACCAGGGACAGATCCCGATCCCCCTGGTTGGGTGCCTCCCAAACAATTTGGCCAAACAACCATCTTCCGTGTTCAGAGGACCTAGTCTTGTCCCATGGGGGCTCCACAGCCACCAGTCCACAGTTCATGGGCTTCTTAGTGTGGCCGGTCATCTCTGTGCATCCTCCCATCATGGTTACCAGAGTAGACCAGTCCAGGCACCCTCCGGAACACTGCCAGCAGACCAAGGTTGGGTCATCCTTGTGGATTCCCGAGAACCTCCAGAGCAGCCTGCCTCTTCCTATTTCCATGATGTCCTCATTTATCATGGGATCTTCTCCCTGCCCTCCCACTCTGTCCCTGTTTCAGGTTGACCTACCTGTTTCCCAATGTTCTCATCCCCCACTCCTCTCCATAAGCCACCCCATACACCTAGTTTGTTCATGTTGAACTATCAGATGACAATTTTCATTTAATTTATCTAATTTCTTGTGTTGAATATACATATTCTTGATATTAGAACTCTATGAGATGAAAATTTTTGTTTTATTTATCTGGTATGCTGTGTTTACTATGTATGTTTTGGATATTAGATCTTTATCAGGTGATTATTTATCTTATGATGTTCAATATGTATATTTTGAAAAGTAGACATTTATCAGATGAGAAATTTTGCTTTACTTATCTAATTATGTTCAATATGTATATGTTTTTATATTAGAATTTTATCAGGTGAGAATTTTTGTTATGTTTAATTTTTTGTGTTCAATGAGTATATTTTGGTATTAGACCTTCATTATATGAGAAATTTTTTGTTTTGTTCTTCTGATTTCTTGTGTTCAGTATATATTAATTTGGATATTAGACTTTTATCAGATGAGAGTCTTTGTTTTTGATCTGAATTCCTGTGTTCAATATGTATATTTTTATATTAGATATTTTTCAGAAGAGACGCTTTGTTTGTTTTGTTTTGTTTTATTTATTTATTTTATTATTATTATGTGTTTTTTGTTTTCATATTTAATTTTATTACAATTATCCATATTTTAAAAGCAAATTAATTATGCCTGAGGTGCAGTTAACATTTAAACACAGAACATATATTATGACTAGAGGTCACACTATTCTCTCTCACAAAAATCCCTGAAAGAAACATCACCAGGTCATCAAAAGGAAACTGATCCTTTCCTTTCCTGATGATTCAATTGTCCATAACCATGTCAAATTTCTGTTTAACTTTGATCATAGCTTTCTGAAATACTATTTATGTATCCTCTAGAATTTAAATTTTGTCTCATTTGTCTGATCACAACATTCTTAAGTATCTCAGTAGTAACTGTGACTGTCTGCTCATAAGGATAAGCAAATGTTTGGTATAACTTAGGACCACACAAATGCATTTTCTTGCGGGGAAAATTTGGATTCAGTGGCTCTAGACAGAGGCCTGAGTTCTGAGTTCTGATGGTATTGCTACTCTGAAACCACAATTGGTATAGACTCTAAGATGATTCATAAGTTTTAATAATACTTGGGCATTGCTTGATATCCTTAAGTTCAGGTAAATTATATGAGATATTAAATAATTAAAATTTTGTATACTAAAATCTTGACTATATTTCATTTTCCTTTTTATTATTATTATTATGTTTTTAATTTTATACATCAGCCATGGGTTCCCTGTCTCCCCCACCTAACCACCCTCATCTCAACCCAGCGTCTCCCCTCTCCTTCCCAAGTACTCCAGGACCAAAGACACCCCTGGGGATTCATTTAAACCTGGTGGATTCAGTACAGCAGGTCCTGTCCTCTCCCTTAAAGACTGGGCACGTGTAAGCCCAAGGTTCCCAAAGAGCCAGCTCATGCATTAAGGACAGGTCCTGGTCCCACAGACTGGATGCCTCCCAAACAGATCAAGCTATTCAATTGTCTCACTTATCCAGAGGGCCTGATCTAGCTGGGGGCAACTCAGCCCATTGGGATTCATGATTCATTGTGCTTCCATCAGTTTGGCTATTTTTCCCTGTGCTTTATGCAATATTGGATTCAACCATTCATGCTCATGTAGTCCCTCCTCTTTCTCAACAGTTGGAAACCTGGAGCTCCACCTGGGGCCTGGCTGAGGATCTCTGCATCCACTTACATCAGTTATTGGATGAGAGTTCCAAGACGACTGTTAGCATATTTAGTCATCTGATCACCAGACTAGGTCAGATCAGGCATTCTCTCGACCATTTCCAGCAGTCTACAGAGGATGTATCATTGTGGATTTCTGGGGACCTCTTGAGCACACTGCCTATTCATGTTCTCATGTTGTCTTCATTTATCATGGTGTGTTATTCCTCATTCTCCCTTTCTGTTCTTAATCTAGCTAGGATCTCCTGCTCCCCTAAGCTTTCTTTCCCTCAAATCTTGCCCTTCATTACTCCCACTGTTGTCTAGGTTGTTCATGTAGATCTCATCCATTTCTCTGTCATTGGGTAATACCTGTGTCTTTCCAAGGGTCCTGATAACAGGGTAGCCTCCCTGGAGTTGTGTAGCAGTCTAGTCATCTTTGTTTTACATCTAGTATCCTCTTATGAATGAGAGCATACCATGTTTGTCCTTCTGAGT
>NW_023412878.1:0-19748 GCF_903995425.1 Onychomys torridus
AGAGGATTCAGGAAGACAGGCCTGGGGCTGCTTCAGCAGGAAGGGTATCCTGACTGTTCGGAAAGTCAGGGCATCCTGACTGTTCAGGAAAATCAGGGCATCCTGACTGTTTGGGAAAGTCAGGCTACATCTGGTGTGATGGGTGATGGTCTACCCGGTCTCTCCTGGAGAGATGCTGCAGTGAGCTTGCTCAGCTCCCACTTAATAGGGCTTCCTTGGCCCTACTTCTCTGGCCAAAGAAATTACAAAAATGTAGCAATCTACTCTGCTCAGGAGAAAAATCTTGCTTTTCAGCTCTTTTGCTCTGTCTACTCAGCAAGGACTTCCATTCAGCTCCCCTTCCTCAAACCATATAGGCTATCTCAGCAAAGCTTTTCTTTTGGTCTCCCTTGCTCAATCCACTATGGGATATCTCAGCAAGGTTCTTCTATTCAGACCCCCTTGCCCAATCCAACTTGGGATGTCCAACAAGGTTCTTCTGTGCACCAGTGAATGAAGTCTTCACACCCAAAACACTATTGAAAAAGAAATTGATTAGGAATAAGGAGTCCAGGAGAGTAGCTGCTTCTACAAGGGTGGAGAGAACAACTCTCAATTGACCAGGCACAGCAGTTTATATAGGATGTTTTGGGGATGAATTCAACCAATCAGTTTTCTTTTTTTCTGCCCAGGGAGTGGCCAGTATTGTGGGCTAGGGACAGAGATGGTCCTGATTACAGAGACAAATAGTTTTCCTTTCACTGGTCTTTCTTGGCTTTTTGACACTACCTTCAAGGCCAGGGCTCATCTCTTTCACTGACTCTGATGCTAGGGACCAAGAATGTTATTTTGGCACCAGTTTCAGAGTCAGGGCATGTTTCCTTGTTTCATTTTTCTGGCTCAGGTCCAAAACACAAGTTGTGTTTCTTTCCCTGGTCCTGGGTCCTAGGGACTGGATTCTACTGTCCTCTTCTGTGATTGGTTGGTTTCACAAGTCAGTTGACCAGGGGCAGAGATGGCTGGCTTGAGCCAAACTGTTTTTCATTCACTGGGCATATCTGAGCCATCTTTTTCTAGTTCTGGGTTCCAGGGTCATGGTGGATTTCTTTTGCCAACTCCTTACCCCTACAGTTTTGACAAAACAACAATCAATGGCAGTACATCATCTACACTTAGAATTGTACTCAAGGATCATATATTCTAATGTATACATGACTAATTACTGACATTCAAGCCAGGCTGGATAACAAACGTTTCAAGTGCATTTGTGAATATTAAATATTACAAATACAACCATTAACAAAATTCCATCACCCTTATACAAACACCCTTACTTGGAAAGTGTGATCACATACTGCCTGAGAGTTAAAGTAAAATGAATTACTTCCATGAGAGCCATTCCATTCTATACCAGGCAACAGATAAATACCTCTGAATAAGGAAAAGTGTAAAAAAAGATGAACAAAAGCCACAGAAGGAATAGAAGGACCACAAAATAAACTTTACTAATTGAATTTGCCACATATATCCCACATTTCAAAGTCTTTCTCATATGCTGCCAAATAGAAGCCACAATGGGTTCCTCACATCAGTTTTAGTGATACTTGTTAATAATTTATTTACTTCAAATCTACAATGAAAAGACTTAAAACAAAGTTTTTTTTTCCTTTGAAACCTAAAACAACTGTGATACCTGAAGTGTTAAGCAAAGTTCATTCCCTGGACCAAGATCAGGTATTGGATGACTTCCAGTAATTCTTGCAACAAGAAGCTCCAAGGGTCTAACCTACTTGGGAACCAGAATGCACATACATATATCCAGAGGAAGACACAAACACACACACACACACACACACACACACACACACACACACACACACACCATAATTAAAACAGAAACAAACCATTAAAATAATTATCAATCATGAATGTTTTTCTGTTATCATTCTCGTAACATGGGTTTTGAGGCATCTAAATGATTACAGAGTTTTTCTCTGTCATGAATTGGTCCATGTAATAGAAAGCAAGCATCAAGTCTTGAAGTCTGAGTAATCTATCATTTTCAGTCTGTGATATCATTTGAGAAAATTTGAAAATGGTACACTGCAGGAAGAAATCAGTCATGAGGGTTGTCCTGAGCATTTACATCTGCACACCATTTCCAATTTACACATTTGCTTTATGCTGCAGGACAAGAAGGTGAATTCTTAGCTGCCTGTTTTAGCTGCCATATCTGACACTTGTTTCCATGCCACTTTTAAGAGGTTCATGTATTGCTGTGGAACCCAGGGCCAAATTAAACCTTTTTTTAAAGTTCACATCGATATGTTCTATTATCAAAGCAACAGAAAAGGCATATCTATGAAATTTTAGACCAGAATTCATTATCTCATGTATTTGAACAGAGGTATGAAATCTAAAATGTTACTTATCATTTAAATTTATAGGCCTTTTGTCCATATTTGTTGAAATATGTAAACAAAATAAAAACAGATATAATGATTGATCAGATTATTGACACATTTTAGATTTTTTTCCAAAATAATTCATTTTTTGAAATTGAATTTAAGTATGTTGGCTGAGGATCATAACAATGTATATATAGTCAGATTTCCTTTGGTATGAGTTTCTTTCAGATCTTCAAAGTATAATGTCATATTGAAATGCTTTAAGAGACCAATTACACACTAAAATTTTACAGTTACAGGGTTATTTGTGTTTTTACTAGGCATTACCACATTGATTATACTCATAGGGTTTCTCTCCAATATGTGTTTTTATATAGGGTTGTGCAAGGGCTTTACCACACTGTTTAAATTCATAGGGTTCTTGTCAATTATGTGTTCTTTCATGAAATTGAAGAGTGTTGTGATGTACAAAGGCTTTACCACACTGATTAGAATTGTATGGTTTCAATCCAGTATGTGTTCTTTTATGTCTTTGTAGATGAGAGTGATGAGCAAAGGCCTGTAAAACACTGATTACATTCTTATGGTCTCTCCAGTATGTGTTACCTTAAGTACTTGAAGATGACCAGGCTGTGCAAATGCTTACCCACACTGTATATATTCATAGGGTGTCTCTTCCGTATGTGTTCTTTCATGCAACTGAAGAGAATTGTGATGAGCAAAGGCTTTACCACATTGTTTACATTCATAAGTGTCAAAGAGAAAGATGTCAGGAACCAAACATGAAACATGGAATAGTATTAGCCAGGCAAGAGAACAAGTTACAAGACCACTGCCCTTCCCCAGTAAGTAAGTAAGTAAGTAAGTAAGTAAGTAAGACCTGTTGAGTAACCAGAGGCTCCCAAAGATAAGAAGACAATTCACAATCAGGTGTCATGACAACCAAGTGGAAAGAGCCTAGCAACAGAATAAATGGCCCCTTTCCAGTGACCTTAGCTGACATCTTGCAGTTGCACGATCTGCACTTCTCTCATGTACTGCACCCCTTCCACTTGTAGATGACTGGGCTGTGCAAATGCTATCCCACATTGTATACATTCATAGGTTCTCTCTCCCGTATGTGTTCTTTGATGCAACTGAAAAGAATTGTGAAGAGCAAAGGCTTTACCACATTGTTTGTATTCTAGAGTTGCTATCCAGTATGTGTTCTTTCATGTAATCGAAGACCAGTGTGTTGAGTAAAGGCTTGACCACACTGATTACATTCATAGGGTTTCTTTCCAGCATGTGTTCTTTTATGTACTTGGAAATGATCAGACTGTGCAAAGGTTTTACCACATTGTTTACATTCATAGAGTTTCTCTCCAGTATGTGTTCTTTTATGTACTTGAAGATGTCTGGAATGTGCAAAGTCTTTACCACACTGAGTATATTCATACGGTTTCTCTCCAGTATGTGTTCTTTCATGAACTTGAAGATGACCAGGCTGTGCAAAGGTTTTACCACATTGTTTACATTCATAGGTTTTCTCTCCAGTAAGTGTTCTTTTATGTACTTGAAGATGACTGGAACGTGCAAATGCTTTACCACAATGTTTACAATCATAGGGTTTCTCTCCAGTATGTGTTCTTTTGTGTAATTGAAGAGCACAGTATTGAGCAAACACTTTACCACATTGTTTACATTCATAGGGTTTCTCTCCAGAATGTGTTCTTTTATGTACTTGAAGAGAACCGGGATGTGCAAAGACTTTACCACACTGATTACTTTCATAGGGTTTCTCTCCAGCATGTGTTCTTTTATGTACTTGAAGATGACTGCGCTTTGTAAAGTCTTTACCACATTGATAACATTCATAGGGTCTCTCCACTATGTGTCCTTTCATGCATTTGAAGAGTACTCTTTGGAGCAGAGGCTTTACCACACTGATTACATTAATAGGGTTTCTCTCCAGTATGTGTTCTTTTATGTATTTGAAGAGAATTGTGCTGTGCAAAGGCTTTACCACATTGTTTACATTCATAGGGTTTCTCTCCAGTATGTGTTCTTTTATGTATTTGAAGAGAATTGTGATGTGCAAAGGCTTTACCACATTGTTTACATTCATAGGGTTTCTCTCCAGTATGTGTTCTTTTATGTACTTGAAGATGACTGGAATGTGCAAAGGCTTTACCACATTGTTTACATTCATAGGGTTTCTCTCCAGTATGTGTTCTTTTATGTACTTGAAGATGACAGGAACGTACAAAGGCTTTACCACATTGTTTACATTCATAGGGTTTCTCTCCATTATGTGTTCTTTTATGTATTTGAAGAGAATTGTGATGTGCATAGGCTTTACCACATTGTTTACATTCAAAGGGTTTCTCTCCATTATGTGTTCTTTTATGTATTTGAAGATAATTGTGATGGGCAAAGGCTTTACCACATTGCTTACATTGATAGGGTTTCTCTCCAGTATGTGTTCTTTTATGTACTTGAAGATGACTGGAACGTGCAAAGGCTTTACCACATTGTTTACATTCATAGGGTTTCTCTCCAGTATGTGCTCTATTATGTACTTTAAGATATTTGTGCTGTGCAAAGGCTTTACCACATTGTTTACATTCATAGGTTTTCTTTCCAGTATGTGTTCTTTCATGTAATTGAAGAGCACTGTGTTGAGCAAAGGCTTTACCACAATGATTACATTCATAGGGTTTCTCTCCAGTATGTGTTCTTTTATGTACTTGAAGATGACCAGGCTGTGCAAAGGTTTTACCACATTGTTTACCTTCATATGGTTTCTCTCCAATATGTGTCCTTTTGTGCATTTGAAGAGTACTGTTTTGAGCAAAGACTTTGCCACACTGATTACATTCATAGGGTTTCTCTCCAGTATGTGTCCTTTTATGTACTTGAAGATGATTGGGGTTTGTAAAGGCTTTACCACATTGATTACATTCATAGGGTTTCTCTCCAGAATGTTTTCTTCTATGTATTTGTAGAATTTTACATTGAGTAAAGGCTTTGCCACTTTGATTACACCCATTAGGTTTTTTAAGGTTATGTGTAGTTTCATGCCTGTGAAGATGACTGTGTTGTCCAAAGGTTTTACCACAATGATTATATTCACAGGATTTCTCTCCTGTAAGTGGTCGTTCATGCCTTTGAGGATGACTGTGACATACAAAGACTTTACCACACTCAGTATATTCACGTGCTTTCTCTGTAGTATGACTTCTTTTATGCCTGCAAGAACAATTGAAACATTTAAAAACTTTATCACATTCATTGCATTGCTGAGTCTTTATATCTGCAAGAATTAATTTTACAATTTGGTCTAAACATAAAGAGAAAAGAGGTCTTAAGGTTTTAACATGTTATTTACACTCATGTTCATCCCCTGCATTAAGGATGGCTTTGCATATTTGAACATGCCTGTGATGATAAGAGCCTTAATTACTGGCTCATATTTATGGCATCATTTTTCTTTGAGGTTTTTCACATATTTAAAGAGAATTGGAATTTGGACATTTACCTCATTTATTCCATTGATAAAGTTTCCTATACTGTAAGTCCTGCTACATGTTCATCGTTAACCAGGACAAACAGAAGCATTTAAACAGTTTTAGTACTCATAGGGCATTTTTGTGGTGTGCTTGTTGAACTATTCTGAATGAAGTTGGAAACCTTGTTGTTGGTAAACTTGAATCACATTCAACAAGTTATATTCAACATTGAACTATGATATATCTTCTAATTGTTCTGAGATTGAAAGATGTACATTGCTTCTTTCCATATTCTTATGTTCATAGAGCTGGTATCATGAGTGACATATGATATAACAAATAAAGAAAGATTAAAAACAATAATATTTTCACATTTCATTTACAGTTGGACGTTCTGTTCCTCATCAACATGTGGTATAGGGAATAATGTTTCTCTACAAACCCACCCCCCTAACTCTTGTATCTAACTACCCATCTAACTAAAATTAGCAAGACAGAACAACTATATAATTAACTATATTATAGACTATTTGCTTATTTCAAGGTTGTACATATATTCTTATCACATATTTAATGAGTATAATTTTATTATATAAATGCTATGAAACTAAATGGATTGTCAGTTGTACAGCATAGCTTTGATGAAGCTATTATTCAAATGTTGATTTCTGTTAAGCCATTGATTTTTGTGTTCCTTCTTAAAAGAATCACTTGCAAACACAATTCACTTTTCTGCCATTGAGGTACATGTGTTTATGAGCATTTATTGATCAACAATGTATTTTAAGCTGTGATTATTTACACTGCTTCATCTAATTAAAACTTCCAGATAAATTATATATATCCAGAAGCCCATTTCTATCAGCTTTCACAAGAAAATTACCTTCCATGTTTTTGAGAACTTTGACAATGTTCTTCAACTTTAAGATCTTCCCAATTGTAGCCTAAGATATAGGAGAAGAATCATATATGAATTATTACAAGAAACTGAAAATTTTACATTAATATCTTCAGATATTCTCAGAATGAAATCTGACTTATTCAGCTCATTCTTTCACATTCTCAATCAGAATTGTAGAAGAGCATCAATAATCAATCAATAGGCATCCCCTTCTTTAAAATATGAAGGAAAATTTACAGTATTACCTATAGCAATGAGGTTCATATAGGTCTCCAGCATCACATCTTTGTAGAGATTCTTCTGTGAAGGATCCATCAATGCCCACTCTTCCTGAGTGATGTTGACATGCACATCATTATAGGTCACTGCATTCTAAAATATGCCATACATAAATGTGCATCCAGATGTATAAAACAAAAAGCATGATATAACATTGTAAATGTGTGCTTCTTTGACAATATAGCCACACAATTCTGGTGACTGCCACACATATTTTATGACTCAGACATTACAATGAAATCATCAAGTTACTTCACAAACAAACTCAATAGGAGGTTTACAACAATTATTTATGAATGCTTGGAATTGGATATCGTCTTGCAAGGGAAATTCCTATTAACAGAGTTAGAGAGACAAGAAAAGACTTCAACAGTACTGAGCACATATCAAAGAAATTGCATGAACCATTACTAAATACAACAAAAATTTGTAAGCTGAGTGTAATGGCTCATGCCTTTAATCCCAGAACTTAGAAGGTAGAAGCATATATATGTGCTTCTGAGTTGAAAGTTAGCCTAGTCTATGTAATCAGTTATAGGACAACAAAAAAGTAAATATTAAGAACCCATCTGCACTTTAAACTTGTATCAAACAAACAAAAAGATAAGATGAACTCAGAGATTGTTTTACTGAAGTTCCTAAAAAGAGTTAGGCATTCACTCTAGTTCTGTATTCAACTTCTAAAAATCTGAATTGCTCCAGTTCACATTGTACTTTCATAAATCTTACAAAATGGCTGTGCATTTAAACAGTTACAAATAGAAAGACGATAACATTTGAAATATCATTATTGGTCATAAATAATCAGTACAGGAAGAAGAGATGGCTGAGAAGTTAAGAGCTCTTACTGGTCTTGTATATAGAGGGGATCATTTGCCAGAATTTATATTGTGGAATCACAAAACTGTTCATTGTTCCAAGCTTGTGGGTTCTAAGATTCCTTTGGACTACAGTGAGGACCAGGCATATGTGTGGTGCATATCCATTTATACAGAAAAAAGAATCATATTCATTAATAAACATCAAAAGAAAAACAACTAGCAAGAAGAATGCAACACTCTTGTGATCTAATGCCTCAGAAGGCACAGGCACTATTACTATCATGAATACTGCATCCTAGAAGAGAATGATATCCTCTGCTGAATTTCAAATTTCAAGATGGTGGGTAAAGCTCAGCAAAACAACATATGCTTGACATGTACAAAAACATATACTCTAGGCCCAAACAATATATATATATACAGCTGGAATGTTGGCCAACCTTTAATCTCAGCATGTGGGAGCAAATGTCAGGTGAATCTCTGAGTTGGAGGCCAACCTGGTTTACACAGCTACATTTAGTATAGTCAGGGCTACTCAGAAAAAGTTTGTCTTCAGGAACAAAAATAAAAGCTACAAAATTAAAAAAAAATCAGGGTAGCAAAATGGCTTAGCATTGGCTATCAATTTTTTCAATTGTATCTTATCTGATTTAGTGACACTATGCTGACTCGTTTGTGGTGAAGTCATGACAGCCCAAGAAGGAAGCTGGCTGATTCATTTCACCCACAGTTTAGTAGAAATACAGAAAAGGAAATGGGTTGAGGCCATCACAACCACCAATGAGATATTTCCTTTTTTGTTTTTTTAATTTATTATATTTGTGTTTTAATTTTATATATCAGCCATTGGTTCCCCTATCCTCCCCTTCCCTCCACCGCCCCAACTTCTCCCCACCCCCTCCCCTCCATTCCCATCTCCTCCAGGGCCAAGATTCCCTTGGTGATTCATTTAAACATGGTGGATTCAGTACAGGCAACTCCAGTACCATCCTGCCAGGCTGAGCAAAGTGTCCAGGTTCCTCCTCCTGAAATATCCACTAGCAACCAAAAGAAAGAAGCTGGCTGATTCATTTCAACCACAATTTAGTAGAAACACAGAAAAGGAAATGGGTTGAGGGCATGACAACCACCAATGACATATTTCATCCAGGGGAATTCTTCCTTCTGAAGGATCCACTAGCTACCCAAAAAAAGTCATCAAGGAGAGAAACATGTTCAAATACCTCATGCTATCAGGGAGCTTTACATTCAGTTGACTAGATTCTGACCCAGGTCATTTTAGGTTCAGGATCATCCATGAAAAAATGCATTTAGTCATTTCGCTGATGCTCATAGTCTGCAACAGCCCCTACACTGTTCAAATACACAAAATTTCTTTTGACACTCAAGAGGGCTTAGATTTCTATCTCACCACAACTTCCCATTCATCTCTCTCTTTGGTTACTTCTACTCCATTTATGCAGCTAGTTCTCCATGAAAGGTGACTCATAGCCTAAGTATCTCAACATCTTATAGTCTCAAAATACAACCCAAATGATAGATGTTCTTAAAAAGAAATGAATAAATCTCTTAAATAAAATTATGAAAGCACAAACAATTGGAGCAAAGAAATAAAGAAATCAAATAAAGCCAAGAAAAAACAAATGTTGAAGGAAACAAAAAATCTGTTTTAGACCTCAAATGAAAACAGAAACATTAAAGAAAACAGAAACTGAGGTTATTACACAAATGAAAAATGTAGGACAAAAAACAGGAAGTACAGAGACAAGTTTCACCAATAAAATAGAGACATAGAAGAAGGAATATCAGGCACTAGGGATACAATAGAAGAAATAGACACAACAGTCAAAGATAATGTTCAATAAAGAAATTTCTTGACACAAAACAACCAGGTAATCTGGGAAGATATGTTTCAGGGACTATGTGGGTCCAGCTCTCAATAGCCCTATCCCAGGGTTCCAGAAAAAGTGTATAACCAGTGGGTAATTTAATCTTTTCATGACAGGAAATGAATCTACATACACTAAACTTTTTATTCCATACACCTTATTCTTCTGAGTCAGTTTCTTTGTCTAAACTCTTATTCTGCACTCTTATCTAGCATCTTTCTTACCTGATTCATTTCTGCATTTATCTTCTTACACCTCTAAGTTCTATCTTAATTCTCTCATCTCAGTTCTGCCCCATCAAGGTTCTCATCCATCTAGTTCTTTTCCATATTAGCTCCTCTCCCATCTCCTTCCTTCTCATCTTGTTCTTCCTTATCTGTCATCTTCCATCTTGTTGCTCTAGTACTCTCTTCTAGCCCTTCAATCTAAAGCTGAGAAAGAATTGGCCTTGGTAGAAAAAAAAGTACATGAAGGACATGTAGATCGTATTGATCCAAAGCTGGATTGCATTTTGGTTATTTTACCTTCTAGGCATTCTCCTACAGGAATATTAATGCAGAGAGAAGATATTATATTGGAATGGATATTTTTATCAAATAAACCAAATAAAAAATTAAAAACTTATGTGGAAAAAATCTCTGACTTAATTTTGAAAGGAAAATTGAGACTTCGTCGATTAGCAGGAATAGACCCAGCAGAAATTGTTGTACCTTTAACTAAAGAGGACATAGAAAAATTATGGACAGAAAGTGAACCTTGGCAAAGAGCTTGCAGTAATTTTTTGGGAGAAATTAACAGCAAATATCCTAAAAGCAATAGAATTGATCTTATAAAGAGAGCTGATTGGATCTTGCCTCGAATTGTACGTGAAAAACCCATATCTGGAGTTCGGACATTTTATACAGATGCCAACAAACAAGGAAAGGCAGGTTACAAATCAGAAAATTTAAGTAAAGTGGTTCAAAGTCCTTATAATTCAGTTCAAAAATCAGAATTGTATGCTATTCTGTTGGTATTAATGGATTTTTCAGAACCTCTCAATATAGTTACTGACTCTCAGTATGCTGAAAGAGTGGTATTACATATTGAGACTGCAGAATTTATCCCTGATGCTTCAGAATTAACTTCACTATTTATTCAATTACAAGATACAATCAGGGAATGGAGTCATCCTTTATATATAACTCACATCCGATCCCATACTGGTCTGCCAGGCCCTCTAGCACAAGGTAATGATGAGATTGATAAATTATTGATAGGAAATGTGCTGGAGGCCTCAGAATTTCATAAGAAACATCATGTCAATAGTAAAGGTTTAAAAAAGGATTTTTCCATAACCTGGCAACAAGCCAAGGAAATTGTAAAGAAATGTCCTACTTGTTCCTTCTACAATCAGACACCATTACCAGCAGGATGTAACCCAAAGGGTACTCAGAGGAATGAAATCTGGCAGATGGATGTGTTTCACTTTGCAGAATTTGGAAAATTGAAATATGTACACCATACTATCGATACTTATTCAGGATTTCAATGGGCAACTGCTTTGAGTTCTGAAAAAGCTGATTCTGTAATCACTCATTTGCTAGAAATTATGGCCATCATGGGTATACCTGCACAAATTAAAACTGACAATGCTCCAGCATATGTCTCTATTAAAATGAAACAGTTTTTTGCTTATTATACTATAAAGCATATTACAGGTATACCACATAATCCTACAGGCCAAGCAGTTATAGAAAGATCCAACAGAACTCTAAAGGACATGATAAATAAACAGAAAGGGGTAACAAAAACCCCCAGAAATAGACTGCACAATGCTCTATTAACTTTGAATTTTCTCAATGCTAATGAGAAAGGAACAACAGCTGCAGAGAGACATTGGTTAATAGAAAAAACAACAGAATTAAATCAGCCTATATACTTCAAGGATGTGCTGACCTCAGAATGGAAACCAGGGTATGTGTTACATTGGGGACGAGGTTTTGCTTTTGTTTCTGCAGGAGAAGATAAGCTGTGGGTACCATCAAAACTGATAAAGGTTCGATTTGAACAAGAGAGACCTCTTAATTAGAAGAGGTGATAGTTCATCAACCAACATGACCATCCAGTTTAAACTCACTTATACCATTAATACATGCCTTTTCATTTAATCAGATGTAACTTGCCAAAAGGGGACCTCCCCAAAATTAGTCTTGGGGAAGGGTTTTTGTTTTTGTCTTTTAGGAGAATGAAGGCTAAGGAATCTGAGGAACACTGGACAAATGAGACAACTGAAGAAAAAGGACAAATCATCTGTCCCAGGAAAAAGAGTAAAATGGCCTATTGGTATATCATCTACAAAATTTCATAAATCTTCCTAAATGTTTGTTTCTGCTCTTCTCTAAAAAATTAATACTCTTAGTCTTCTTGTAGTCCCAGTTCAATTAAAGCTTCAAGCTGATTTTGGAGTTGGAGAATGGCTCTCTCCTCCTTTAAACTCAAGCATGTTATTAAAAGGAAAATGAAAACTCCCTGTATCATACCAGAAGAAAGAGCCATTTTCTGACAAGGGACAGGAGAAAAACCAAATTAATTAAGGGACTATTCTATTACTAATCTCAATTCTTTGATTCTATTCTGATTCTTTAAACTTTTCTTAAAGTATGAATTTTATATCAAAATTTACAAGATATATATATTTTAAACTTTGTTAAGATAATAATGGTCATATAGAGTACTAATTAATTCTAGAGAAAAGGCTTCGATTAGCTGCCTATACATGTCTTTGTGTTCGAGTCTCTTTTCAGTTTTCTGCAGGAAATCATGGCCAGGCCTAACATCAGATGAAATCTCCAGGAAGAAGATGGGGCCCCACCACGACAATTCCACAAGGAAAATAATATCACTAAGCTGACAAACATCATCTACAGATCAGCTTTGGACTACAAAGTGCTTAGAGCAATTCTGAGATGGCTAGCTGAGATGATCCAGTTTCAAAGACTACTTGAATAAGGACTTGAGATAAACCCTGAACTTTGGCATTATGGATAACAAAGAATATAGTTATCTTTCCTAGAATTTGTCAATTAACCCAAAATTTTTCTTTTCAGAATAAAGATAACTTCGCCCATACCCAGCAGGAAGCAATTTTAAGAATTCAACGCCCACATTCCCAAAGGGGTGGTGTGGGGTGGGTGGTTTTTTTGGTCTTTTTATGGGTATTGGGTCTGGGATAGTTTTCATTGTTTAGGAGGGTTGGTTACAAGTTGTTGTTAAGGGTTAGGAAAAGGGCTAGGCAAAAGGTGCTTGTTAAAAAAAAAAAAAAAGAAAAAGACAATTACTAGTTTTAAATACTTTACATTCAATTGGATTGTTTTATATTGTATACAAATTATTATTGAGATTGAGATTGTTAGAATATACCATACACGTATTTCTAATCTTGTTCGAGATATTGTATTTATACCATTCATTTAACAATGTAATGCAATTTGCTAATCCTTGAATGTTAGTATTACCAACTATTAGGATATATAGAAATGAAAATTAGTGGTTAGACATTACAATTGAACTTGTAGTCATATTAGGTGTGTTTTCAAGATCAAACAGATATATTTTAGATAGACAGGTCATCTTCAAACCCTTCAGAGATCTACAGAATATGGCATTTAAAATGTTTTAATAACTTAAGAATTTTTCTTTTTTGCTATGACTATGAGACATGACGGCTCCTGGCAGTACCAATCTACTTCAGAGAAAATATGGGCATTGAAGAAACTGCATATGGAGCTAACTTTCATTGTGGCAAAAGTTAGCCACTGGACAACAAAGTATCCTCGAATCAACTGCTGACAAACAGGACAGACAGGACATGAAACCAAGGACTACCAATTCTTGCCAAAACAAGTGTGGTTGTGGCTTTAACAAAAGGCATCTTCTGAAGCCAGGACAATATGGCACCATCCCTGAAGTGAGTGACCTTTGCAATCTGTAAAAGGTACCGTGCCCTTTCTTCGAAGGCAGCTGAACAGGGAGTGGGCCAATGGCTTCTGATGTGCAATGGAACAGCAGATGAAACAGTTATTCTTGAAGAATAACTAAGCTCACCCCTCTCAATAGTAGACTGGCATTTAATAGAGGGATGTGGAGAAGAACAGGATGTCAAGATGAAGCCACATATACACAGCCAAGAAAAATGGACAGCTGAATTGAAAAAAAAAATCAATAATTTCCAGAATTTAAAATCCTGAATCATGACATGACACTAATGGAATTCAGGTGTTTCTGGTACATGGACTGCTCTCACCAAATGTGAGGTCAAACTGTTGACCTTGTATACATCCTAGTTCACAAAAGAGTCTGTCAGATACGCTAAGCCTGTAGGCTGAAGATGATGCCCCAACACTGCGGAGAAACCTCAGGTGACTGTCCAGGCAGCTGGCTGTTTCTGTCAACTCACATTTTTTTTGGAAGCTGCTTGCATGCACTTCTTGTTTTTATTTTTATTAGGTAGTATTATTTCCTTCTTGGGTCTCTGAGGGAGTTGAAGATCAGTTAGTTATAGTTATAATTATCTTTGTTAAGGATTTCAGAAAAACTCACTAAGAGCTGTAAGTGTATAAATTTGAAAGACGTTATAAGACAGTTCTGTTAGCTATATAAGTTAGGATAAAAAGTGAATCAGGTACATTCTGGACTTACCAAAATAGGATAGATAATGGAATTATTTTCTCTGAATTTGTCAAATACAAATGGACTAGACATTGTTTAGGTATTTATTGTTTGTATATATGGTATATATAGTTATTGTACTTTTGTATATAGTTTTTCTTATATTAGTTATAACTTTTTCCTTTTTTTTTTATTAAAATAGAAAAGGGGAAATATAGTGATAATTTTATTTGTATTGAAATGTGATTTTATTTGTATGTCAATAAAGTTGCCTTGAGGTCAGAGCAAGCCAGAGCAGAAGCTGAGCTGTAGTGGGGTGCTGTGGATATCGCTCTGTGTAAATAAAGTTCTGATTGGCTAGTGGTCAGGCAGGAAGTATAGGCAGGACAAGAGAGAAGAGAATTCTGGGATGTAGAAGGCTGGGGAGAAACACCGCCAGCCGCCGCCATGAGAAGCAACATGTAAAGACACTGGTAAGCCACACGCCATGTGGCAAAGTATAGATTAACAGAAATGGGTTAATTTAAGATAGAAAAGGTAGATAACAAGCAGCCTGCCACGGCCATACAGTTTATAAGCAATATAAGTTTCTGTGTGCTTTCTTGGTTGGGTCTGAGCGACTGTGGGACAGGCGGGTAAGAGAGATTTGTCCTGACTGTGGGCCAGGCAGGAAAACTCAAACTACAAATGGTGCCCAATGTGTTGGCAAGAATTTCCACCTAAAATCTGAGAAAAAAGATTCTAAGACGGAGCTAAAAACAGCTTCCTAGTTGTTTCCCTCAAGTTAGCGGCAGCCTGCCGGTTTGACCTACTATGGCGGGTTTCTGGCTTGTGCATCTGACCTGCAGTGTGGCGGGAATGAGGAGTCTACAAGCAACACTTTGCTCTGCTGCATGGTGGATTTAGCCTTTGTGAGTTAAAAAAACAAAAACAAAAACAAAAAAGGGTTTCTGGGCTATGCACAGCTTTGATAGAACTCCTTCTGATAGTTGATGGTACACATGGCTCCAGACCCAGACCCCGAGCTGGCGGTAAACTGTACCACCAACATGTTGGGAAGCTGAGGTGGGCGGAGCCAGCAGCCACAGTGGTGTTTCAGTCTTACAAAGATGGATATTACACAGAGAATCTGGTTTGTCTTGTCTTTGGGATTTTTAACTACAGAAAAGATTTGATCGTAAAAGCTGTTGAGGTTAAACAAATATGTAAATTTTAAAGGTACCTTGACTTCAAAATTTGGATATAAGGATATGTTGCTTTGGAAAAGAGTCTCTGCTTTTGTTTCCACAGAAAGCCAGAGGCTGTGGATTTGTTCCAAACTAAGATATATCAGGTTTGATCAGCCATGACCACCTGAAAGGTCTCCAATGACACCATGGCCCAGATGATCTGACATCCAGAATGGTTTCAAGGCAACTGGCTCAGAGGTTCACCCTAATGGACTACTCTATAATCCTAAAATTTTCTTTGTATCCCCATAAGATACAGCGCCCCCCTCCAGCAGGAAGTAGTAAGAGAAACTACGCCCACATTCCCAAAATTTTCAAGCTGGCTTTGGAGATGGAATTGGCTCACTCCTTCTCTAAACCCAGACATATTGCTAAAAGAAAAGGTTAGATTCTTGTGTCCCAAATCAGAAGAGCCCTCTGGTGTGGGACAGAGAAAAACCAATATTTTCCTTTAAAGCAGGTTGATTATAAATGAGATCTCTTTCTAAAGAAGAAAGGGGGATATGATATAGATATAATAGGATGAAAGGGTAGATTAGGGAACCTACTTCTAAAGAGCAACAACTTGTTTAAAATGTTTTACATTGGTTTAGACTTTAGTCTATTGATACAAACTTAAAGTTAATTTTGTTATACTGTGTGCATATTTCTACTCATGTTTAAGGTATTATGTTTGTATAGCTCATTTTAAATGGTAATGGATAATTAAAAATAGATTAATAATTAGTCATCTATGATAATCATACTCGTAGCCATGTTACTTAAGTCTTCTACATATACATAGAGATATTTCAGATAGGTAATCTTCAAATACTTCAAAGACCTACAGAATATGGCATTTAAAATATTTTAAAAATTTAGACTTTCTGGACAGTGAGACATGTCTGCTCCTGGCAGCACTAATTTTACTTCAGAGAGGAGGATGGGCATTGAAGACACTTCATATGGAGTTTATCTTCACCTTGGCAAAAATAGCCATTTGGACAAGAAAGTGTTCTTGCCTGGACTGCTTGATCGACTGGACATGCAGGACCCATAGAAAGGTGACCACTGAACTTTGCTTGACAAAATGGTCCTTCAGGTTCCTGCTTTGCAGAGGAAACTGCCAGACATTCTACAGGACACTGAGAGAAGTGACCAAGAGACTCTAGCCCTGTGGGCTGAAGACAGATGCCCCAACTTTACAAAGGAACATTAGGTGACTGTCCAGGCTGCCAGCTGTCTCTGTCTGCCCTGCAAGACTCCCGAAAAGTTGCTTGCATCCTTCTCCCGGTTCTCAGGTAATATTATATCCTTCTGAGGTCTTTGATGTGGTGGCTTTCAAACTCTCCATTGAGAAATCAGGTATTCTGATGGGTTTGCCATTATAAGTCACTTGGCCTTTTTCCTTTGCTGCTCTCAATATTCTTTTTTTTTTTTTAATTTTGTACGTTTAGTTGTTTAATTATTATGTGGCAACAGGGATTTTTGGGGGCCTAGTCTTGTGTTCTATAGGCTTTTTTTATCTACATAGACATATCCTTCTTTATGTTTTAAAAGCTTTTTTCTATGATCTGTTCAATATATTTTCTGTCGCTTTGAGTTGGTATTGTTCTCTTTCCTCTATACCTATATTTGTTTGTTTGGTTTTTTCACGGTGGCCCAAAATTTTTGGACATTTTTTGGTATAAAAATTTTTGGCATAGGTATTTTCTTTGATTAAGAATCCATTTCCTCTACTGTATGCTCTACCACAGAGATCTTCTTTCTATATCTCATATTCCTTTGTTTAATCTTGCATCTGGTTTTCCTGTTCATTTACTCAGATTTTCTATTTCCAGCATTCCCTCTGTTTGTATCTTTTCCTTTTTTCTAGTTCCTCTTTCAGGCCTTGGACTGTTTCCCTCATCTGTTTCATTGCTTCATCATGGTTTCCTTTCAGGCATTTATTACTTTCTCTGCTTTATTTGTCTTTTCTTCTAATTTTATTTTAAAGTGTTCTTCTCATTTTTGTTTGACATTTTATGTTCCTTATTGATTTCCTGCCACTTTTTGTTTGTCTTTTCCTCAATTTCACTTTTGATTTCTTCTTTAAAAGCCTCTAGCATCTGCATGATGTTATACTTGAGGTTGCTTTCTTCTACTTCTTCCATTTTGTTATGTTCAAGCCTTGCTATTGGAGGAGGGTTACGTTCTGTTGATGCTGTATTTCTCATTATTTTGTTGTATGTACTTCTGCCTTGATGTCTGCCCATCTCCTGTGGATTCATTTTTGGTCTTATCAGCAACTTGGTCCAGTCGTAACTGACAGATTAAGTGTTTCAGTAATCCTCACTTGGTCCAATGAGAGGTGGCAGATTCTGCTTCTCAGAAAGCGACTGTTGGCCTAATCAGGGCTCTCAGATTCCCATTCTCCTGAATTTACTCTTTGTCCAATACTGACACTTTGTACAATGAGAGCTCTCTCTTCTTCTGGGCCAGTGTGTGCCAGATTTTTGAAGTGTTTGAAGATTACTAGTCTACCTGAAATATATGTATGTATACCTAGAAAACTTCACATGACTATAAGTTTAACTATCATAGGAGACTAATTGATCTGTATTCTTTAATTATCCATTACAATCTAAATGAGTTGCATAAACATAAAACCTGAAATGAGAGTAGAAATATATTTCATACAGAATAACAAAATTAACTTTAAGTTTGTATCAATAGACTAAAATCTATACCAATGTAAGACATTTTAAACAAGTTGTTGCGTTTTAAAATTAAGTTCATTAATCTTGCCCTTTTATCTTATTACATCTGTATTGTATGTCCTTTTTTTTTAGAAAGAGATCACAATTTATTATCAACCTGATTTAATAACACTATTGTTTTTTCTGTCCCACATCAGAGGGCTATTTTGATTTGACTCAAGAATCACTTAACCCCCTTTTTTGGGCAATATTTCTGTCTGGGTTTAGAGAAAGAGTGAGCCAATTCCATCTCCAAAGGGAGGTTGATAATTTTGGGAAATTGGGCATAGTTTCTCTTACTGTTTACTGCTGGAGGGGGGCATTGTTTCTTATGGGGACACAAAGAAAATTTTAGGATTTTGGAGTAGTCTGTCAGGGTAAACCTCTGAGTCAGTTGCCTTGAATCTATTCTGGATGTTGGATCATCTGGGCCATTGTGTTATCAGAGACCTTTTAGGTGGTCTTGGCTGTAGATGTAACCGGCTTGTTAAATAAGAAACACAGAACCGATTGCAGAGTTAAAAACCACAAGGTCAGAGCAAGAGCGGAAAACCTTACCCTTCACTGCTTCTGCAGTTCTTCCTCTCTGCAAGAGACTACTTCTGTGCGTCCTGTCTATTTAAAGACTTTCTGTTCTGTTTTCTCATTGGTTGTAAACCCAGCCACATGACCTCCTTGTCACTGCCTGTTTGTACAGACCTCCAGTCTTCTATGGTTGGTATTGAGATTAAAGGCGTGTGTCTGCCATGCTGGCTGTGTCCTTGAACACACAGAGATCTGCCTAGCTCTGCCTCCCAAGTGCTGGGTTTAAAGGCGTGCCCCACAGTAGTTTGAGTTTTCCTGCCTGGCCCACAGTCAGGACAAATCTCTCTTACCCGCCAGTCCCACAGTCGCTCAGACCCAACCAAGAAAGCACACAGAAACTTATATTGCTTATAAACTGTATGGCCGTGGCAGGCTGCTTGTTATCTACCTTCCTATCTTAAATTAACCCATTTCTGTTAATCTATACTTTGCCACATGGCTTGTGGCTTACCAGTGTCTTTATATGTGCTTCTCATGGCGGCGCTGGCGGTGTTTCTCCCCAGCCTTCTACATCCCAGAATTCTCTTCTCTCTTGTCCCGCCTATACTTCCTGCCTGACCACTACCAATCAAACTTTATTTACACAGAGCGATATCCACAGCACTTCCCTTTCTTTTTTTTTAAGGAAGGTTTTAACTTTTACATAGTACAATTACATATAACAAAACAATTATCAAGCAAGAATTACCAGTTATAATATTAAAGAAGATATACTTTCTATCTTATATTTGTGAGCTAAGGTTTTTATACTAACTTATCTTTTATCATAACTGAGGAAATTATAACTATCTAGTCTTCA
>NW_023412879.1:0-2819 GCF_903995425.1 Onychomys torridus
TATATGCTGGCACTTGTTTAGTTTTGGAAGACATTTTGTGCCAACCTCAGAGAGGCTGCCGGGATTGTCCCCCTGAGTGGATCAAGGTTCTCCTCCAAGCCTAGCCTCACCAGCACGTGTTTTCTTCATGGTGGTTATTCTGATGAGGGTGAGACAGAATCTCCATGTCCTTTTGATCCACACTTCCTTTATGGCTAGGGATATTGAAGGTTTTTCATGTGTTTATTGGCTGTTTGCATTTCTTCTTGGGAGAACAATCTGTTTGATTCATGTGTCTTTTTATTGAGTTTTTACAGTTTTTAACTTCCTGAATTCTCTCTATATTCTGAATATTAATCTCTGTAGAATGGCTAGTTGGCAGAAATGGCCTTCCTCTCTGTAGGAACAGTTGGAATTCAGTTGTTAGGTCATCTGTCATGGCATGACATGGCAGCACTCGGGTGACAGAGGTGACTTGTAACTTAAGCCTTAATGGAGACTTCATTTCAACAAATTTTGCCTTGTGATCCATAAACTACAGAAGTGTAGGCAAAATATCTTTCAAGCTAAATTGTTGGAAGTGATTTTGTTCTTTTGTTTATTTTGTGGTGCTAGGATTCAAAGCAAAGGTACATGCCAGACGTGAAGGTGGGTGGATTCTTACTTGCTGATCACTAGTTCTGTTAACTTAGCAGGACAGAGGATGCAGCTCAATGCCTGAATATTTAGAGAACTACACTTTAATCCAGCACTCGGAGGCAGAGAAGGGGATCTCTGAGGTCGAGGACCAGCCTGGTCTACAGAGCAAGCTCCAGGAGAGCCCAGTGCTACCACAGAGAAACCCTGTCTCAAAAAACAGACAACAGAAAATAAGACACTCAGTCACAGTGTGAGGGTCGGGTTTGTTCTTCTAAGCCCGGTAAAGATTGGCTGTGGGGATTTGGGGGGGCCAGTTTTGTTTTTGTCTTGTTTTATGCTGCTAAGATTGGAAACTGGTGCCTCAGGCATGCTGGACAAAGTATTTTTGTCTTTGAGCTGTGTTCAGCTGGGTTTACTCACAGTAGTGTGTTTGTAGCCAAGGAAACAAGAATAGTCAATGCCCGCCATAGTTTCTCCTTCTTTACCTTAGGTGAATAACAGTAGATAGTTTTCTCTGACCATTGAATAGGCAATTTATACTTTTAGTAGAGTAAAAATTTAATCATTTAGTCACTGGTGCTTATAGTTTTTTAGAGTAAACCCCCTCTTCATTGTCAACATATTGAATTTTGCTCGTTTGGCAGAGCCGGTTTCAGAAGACCTAAAATGTTCAGTTACTGATCGCGTTTCCTCGTCAGGTGATCGGTGGCTCCCAGGGGCAGCGGTGGATAATTTGCTCTCCAAGAATTCTCGGGCACAGGTGAACATCTTTCAACGGTCCGCGAGTGATTGGTCGGCAGCGAATTCGTCCTTTGGAACTCAGTGCCAGTCACCTCGTGCGTGACAGAACGGTGCCAGAGGCACCTCTGTCCAGCATTGATGAAGACCAGCGCCTAGGTGTGCGGGCAGGGCTCGGGCCACCGCCTCGCAGACCCTGAATTGAGACCTGATCAATACAGCTTAGGGTAAGCGTCTGCTCCTTGCAGTATCTCCTTTCTCTCTCTGCGGTCTGTCAGTAAGTGCCCCATGCTATTTTGGTTACACAGACTGCTCTTGTAGCTGCGTTTATCCTCCAGTGGTCCACTGGGGCTCTGCTGGAGGGAGACAGTGCCAGTAGAACACACCCCAGTACTCTAACGCAGGTGCGAATCAAAGCAGCCTACTCCGATCTACGCCACGCTGGATGCAGACCTAGGCTGCGAGATCAAATCCACACTCGACCTTCCGAAGGCCTAATCTCGTCAATATTCCTAGGTGAATGCTCCGCAGTCGCGGGAAGACTGACGCACCTCCTAGGAGGCCGGCCGCCCAAAATAACGAAGGGACACCTGTAGACGAGCCTATTCAACGAGGCCAAAGGCAGGAGAAGAATGGATAGATGGGGCTTGTCAGGCAGAAAAAAGTAATAGAAGGAGAAATCTGGGAGGAGAAATCCAGAGAAGGACCGTGGACATCAGGGGACTAGCCACCCAAGGCATGTAGCCAGGCCATTGGAGTAAGAAGTGAAAGTAACCGATGTGCAGAAGTTAAGAAAAAATAAAAAAAATGCTTAGAGGCAAAACGGTAGAAGGGATAAGGTTTAAAGTTAAGAAAGCTGACTAGAAAATAGGCCAAGCTTTAAGGCGGGCATTTCATAATTAAAGAATAAGCAAAGCAGTAAAAACCAACCTAACAAAGCTACTCCCCTTTTTTTTTCCCGTTATCTACCTCATTCTGTACCCCAAGCAGGCATACTACATATAAATGTGCAAGTAGATGCTGCATACTGTAATGATCTTAACCCTACCACATCCCCCGTAAAATCTCCAGGCCAGGAACCTCCTCCTCCGTCCTCCTTCCCTCCATCTACAACACTCCTCCTCTCCTCTTTTCTTCTTTGCGTTCTTCTGGTCTTTCTGTCTTCTTCTTCTTCTTCTCTCTTCCTTCTTCTTCTTTTGGTACCAACCTCATTCCTCAAAATGAATTTGCTCTATCACGATGCAAGGGAGCTGCCTCCTTAGAACGTGTGTAGAACGACTCAACAAGAATTGGTAGAGGAAATGTTGAGTCTCAAACAATGTACCGCCGTACACAAAGAAAACGGACTCGGTATGAAATTTTTGGGTGTAACCAAAGACCATTATGAATTCCTTCCCATCTCACACTGTTCAGTCTTATATAGACCTTTTGATTCATGCAGTAATAGTGTTTGTGACTTCGTT
>NW_023412880.1:0-5400 GCF_903995425.1 Onychomys torridus
GTGACCTCTTATCAGTTTAATAAAAAAGCTAAGTGGCCATTAGCTAGACAGGAGTTATAGGTGGGGCAGCTAGACATAGAGGATGCTGAGAAGAAGAAAGGCAAGGTCACCAGCCAGATGCAGAGGAAGCAGCATGGGCATTACACAGTAAAGATAACTGAGACACATAAAGTAACACTGATTAAAGGAAACAGGTTAATTTAATTTATAAGACTTAGTTAGAAGCAAGCCTAATTAGTAAATAATTAGTAAATCTCTATGTGGTTATTTGATAGCTAGCAGTTGGGACAAAAAATATCCACCTACAAATGACATCCAATGGCTGAGTATGTATCTCCACATAAGACCTAAGAAAGCATTAATTAAAAAAAAAAACCTTAAAAGCACACAAAAGCAAAGCCAAAAACAATTTCCTGTTCCTAAGTGTTTCATGCAGCCACAGTACAGAGATATGTCTCCCGGCTGCTGCCTGCAGGCTTGAGCTGCCACCACACCCGGAGTTAAGATGCATGGTGGTTTAAGATTTTGCTGATGCAGACAGAGAAGGTTTACAGATACACAGTAAAGCAGGTTTAGATGGGAAAAACTCTAAATAAGTTACAATGTGTTTAACAATGTGTATAGGGTTAAAAAAGGAAAAAGAAAAGGGGTATAGATGGTCATAAATAAATAAAAAAATTACATAGTTTAAAATGATAGAGTAAACTCTTTAAATAAAAAGTAAAGCAATAAAAATAATCCATATAGAGATATAAAATACAAAGGAAGTCTGTATCCTGTATATTATTGTATTGTCTTTGAATTTTTTTGATTGCTGATCACAAATAATAGTTGCTGAGACATTGAAACATTAAACTGCTAAATTAAACCAACATATATATTTTTAAAATGCCTTAACTTCAAAATGGAAGTAAAATAATATTTCATTGAAAAAGCTTTTATGCTTTTGTTTCCACAGAAAATGAAAGACTGTGGGTTCATTCAAGGTTAAAGATATCAGGTTTGTTTTTGAGGTGACAATGTGAATATCCTGTCTACAGATGTAAAGATGTAAAACTAGAGAAATGTCAAAATGGGTGATATATATTTTCCTGCTCAAACATAAAACAAAAAACCATCTTTGGCTGGCTTGTGTACAATGCAGTGTATACTTGTATTAATGCAGATATGTATATTGCCTTTAAAAGTTTATGTGTTTTTAGAGCAAGGGGACCTGACACCAATGAAAATATGTGGTCCAGGTGATCCAACCTCTCAGAGTGCCTCTGTTGGATTTTCTTCATAGTTCATACAGAATAGCTTCAAGGCTGCAGGCTGAAATAATCCAGCCTCACAGAATACTCTAGGCAGGATTTAAACATTATTTTAATTTTCTCAAAAGATTTTAGCACTCCCAGACAACAAGAAACAGTCTAGAGAACACAAATCCCACATTCCCATGAGGTAGGGAGGGTAACTTTGTTCATTTCATAGGTTATGGATGTGTGTCGTTGTTTGGGGGGCATTGGTTGCAAACTGTTATTGGCCATGGTTAAAAACAACTGAGCAAAGGAGATTAAATTAATGGATCTCATTCATGAAAGAAAAAAATCATAAGATAAAAGGGTAGATTATTGAATCTATCTTTAAACTAAAAAAGCAACTACTAGTCTTAAATATTTTACATCGGTATGGATTTTTGTATACTGATAGAAATTTAAGTTTTTTTTATTATACATGTGTTTCTACTCTTGTTTAAGGTATTTTTGTACATTGAGTCAAATTTAAGGTTATTGTTGTTAGACCATACTGTACATACATTTCTACTCTAGTTTAACATATTGTACCTATGCAGCTCATTTAACAATGTAATGTGAATTTCTTCTCCCAGAAAGTTATTATTACAACCTTTTTGGGATAATAGAGAAATGTGGGCTAGTAATTAGTCACCTATATCAATCTATTTTATTAGGTGTGTTTTCTGGGTCAAGCAGGGAAATTTTATATAGACAGGTGGTCTTCAAACACTTCAGAGATCTACAGAATATGGAATTTATGGGGTTTTAATAACATAAGGTTCTTCATAACAGTGAGACACATCATTTCCTGGCAGCACCAATCTATTTCAGATTAGATGATGGGCACTGAAGAACCTCCATATGGAGTTTGCTTTTTTTGTGGCAATATTTGCTATTGGGCAAGAAACTGCTATTGATTTGACTGTTGGCACTATGCTATCCAAATTCGACAAGCAGACAGAAAAGAAAGTGAGTACCAAAGGTTGCCAAGATAAGGCTTGGCAGTTCTTCAGAATTTCTCCTTCACAGAAAAGTCTTTCAGATATTCTAGGCTTGTGGGTCCAATGTTACAGAGGAACCTTTGGTAATTTTCCAGGAAGCCAGATGTTTCTGTCACTTCTATAGTTTTGGAACTTGTTTGCTCTGCACTTTCTGTTTACTCAGATGTTGTATCCTTTTAGGGTCTCTGATGGATTTGAAGGCTAGATAGTTATAACAGTTTCCCTTGTTACCAAATTCAGAAAAGAAACTCACAAGAGAGTTGTAAAATGTACAGTTTGAGAGACATAAAAGGACAGTTTGGGGCTGGTAATACAAGTTAAGACAGAAAGTGAATTAGGTACAAAACTGGACTCACCAAGATAGGATAATTAATGGAATATTTTCACTGAATTTGCCAAATTAAAATGGACTGGACATTGTGAATGTAATTATTACCTGATAATTGTTATTATTATATAAAGTTTTACTGTGTTAGAGTTAAACCCTTTCCTTTTTATCTAAGCAAAAGGGGGAAATGTAGAATAATCTTTTTTACAATATGAAGATGTATCTTTGCCCTAGCAACTTTTCATTGGTTTAATAAAGAGCTACATGGACATCAGATAGACATTAGGTTTAGGCAGGACAGCTAAACACAGAAGATACTGGGAAGAAGAAAGACACAGAGGAAGCAGCATGGACATTACAAAGTAAAGCTAACCAAGCCATGTAAAGGAACATGGATTAAAAGAAATGGATGAATTTAAGTTGTAAGAGCTAGATGCAAAGAAGCCTAAGCTATCAGCCAAGTTTTCATAATCAATAAGTATTCTCCATGTGATTATTTGAGAGCTGGCAGGTGGAACAGAAAAATCTGCCTACATTGGAGCCTAAAGATCTAGCCTGGTTTTGACCACTTAGATAACATAGAAATAATTTGACCTGTTTAGCCACAAAGTTCTGGTTGTGTGAGTTTGCAGGAGTCTCTGTTTATAAGAGCCATTTAGATTACTAGCTACCTGTAGTCTTGGATGTAAGAATTTTATATGACCTGACCCAACAGATAACTCAGAATAGTAGGGTGTTAATCACATCCAGTTCTCTTCTTTCTGTGTAGAATAATAGCTTTTTAATATTTCCCTTTGGTAATACAAGCATGTGTGCTTAATATTCCTGTTTATTTATTTTTTTCTGGAGATATGTGGTTCAAGGATTAAGGTGTTATGCACACAACAATTACTGTAAAGAAAATAGATAGTATTCGGAACAAAGTACATTGACAACTATTTGGAGTAACTAAAACTGGCAGGTAACCACTCCATCTTTTGTTCCTGGAGTGAGTAATCACTCCTTTGTAATCAAGTTTTGCTGTACATAGAAACAGTCACAATTCAGGACACTGAAGTGAAGGATCATTTGTACTTTGCAAATATTAGCATAATAGAGAAACTGTCAAAAATTACTAAGAATATAGGAAAGCATACGAACTACCAGTCAGTATTACAATAAATACTGAGTCACTCCACATTCTGTAGGGAAAGGAAATTAAGAAGAATAACTATCATAAGCATTCATAGGAGAAAGCAAGTTATTTATTGATACTTTCAGATCTTTGCATAACAAATTATCACCATGAAAATGTTCCTAGTGTTAAGAAGTCACTCTTATGATAGGAACTTCATGATTTCCTTCTGTTATGTATCATTTTCCATGATTTCACAGTATAATAATTTTGTATGACATCACCAAACACCAAAAATACAGCTGTTCTATGCAGTTTAGTATCATATATGTATTTCATGTGCTCAAAGTGGTAGCACATTATACATCCTAACAAAAAATTATGATTACAGAGTAAATTCTAGACTCCAGAAAGATATGTAAGGTTGGATTGAGGAAAGAAAATAAATGATTGCTTAATTATAAAATCAGAATTTTTTAATTAAAAAAAGAAAATACATATAAACAAATGTTGAGCATTACAAAATTGAAGAGAATACTGATTAAATATTGTACAATAAGAAAAAACACTTAAACACAAATATTTAATACTATGGAACATAGATTGTATCTTGTATATCAGTGATCTTTAATGAATATGAGACAGCATTCAAATAAATCACTCATTAGAAGCTGAAATTAAAGAGGCAACTTACATACACTAAAAACCACAAAAAGAGTAACATGCAATTGTGACAATATTAAAAGAAATCTTTAAAAATATCAACCATTGTGATGGAGCTTAAGAAAGAATAGACAAGATTACTAAATATGAAGAGGACTATAATGAGAAGGAAATATGTCTCTAAGTATGATTTATGAACAAAATGAGACTACAAAACCTATTAAAAATCTACTGGAGGAGTACAGAAGTTTAGTTTAGTTTTGTTTGTATTTTTCAAGACAGGGCTTCTCTGTGTGGTCCTAGCTGTCCTGGAACCTGTTTGTTAGATCAGCCTGGCCTTGAATTCACATACATCCATGGGCCTCTGCCTTCCAAGTGCTGAGAATAAGCTCATGTGCCAACATCAAGAGGCAGAAATACTGAAAACTGTAACCTATAGAAAATGTGACATTAAATAAATCATGATGATGTATGCTTTACTTGGGAGTTAAATTCATTACCTGTTGGTAAGAGAATGTAAACAATGTGTTTCAGGAGGAACAAAGAGAATCTATATAGTACTACTAAATGTATATTTTGATGAAAATATATTATGATTACTGTTAAAATTTTGCACCTTCAATAATTTAAGGGCCACAGAAATCACTTAATATGTAAAGGACCTAAAGCCCAACCCTTGATGCCCTGAATTTGATCATAGAACCCGGAAGAAGAGGAGAGAACCAAGTCTTACAAGTTGTTCTTTGACATCCAAATGTTCCACACATTCACTGTGGCATACATGAGCTCCTCTCTCTCACACACAAGAGGGAGAGACAATGTTGGAGTAAGAAAGGAAGAAAAGAAAAGATCTTAACTAGTAGTTAATGCCATCCATTTCAAATCCATAGGAAAAAAAGATACTCTAATGAAAGTACTTTTTTTAAATAACAGTAGCAGTCTTACTTCGGAGGCCACCACTAGTGGACAAGAAATTTTAAGGACTATCATCTGATAAATACACATGTCTATTTTGAA
>NW_023412881.1:0-7410 GCF_903995425.1 Onychomys torridus
TTATTGGCCCATGACTTGATGGTTAGCCTGGCTGGATCCACTTTTCCACCTCACCAGCACTGAATTACAAGTGTGCCACCATCATGCCTAATTTTTTTTTTAATGTTCTTCTGAGTATTGGACACAGGTCCTTGTGTTACAAGGTAAACACTTTACTATCTCTCAAGCCTTTAAATTCTTGATTTTAAGCAAGTTATTCTCATGCAGTCCTTTTCTGTTGTATCGACTCCAATTTAATTATCCAACTTATTGGTCCTTTTTATTGCTGATAGCTTTCTCATCTTCATTGATCAAACTATATTTCATGGACCACCGGTATAGTCAATTCTCTAGAAACATTCTAAATTTCTTTGTTCTGCTTCCCTGTTTGGGAAAACAACTTCCTGAATGAAGTGGTTGCTCAGTTTTGTCCATATCTAAATCTAAGTAGCTACTGTGGCTAAGAACACCGTAAAGTCAGACGGTTTCCTTCAGTCCCAAGTGGGACATGCTCACTTGGCTTCGTAGAAGTTTTCTTTCCTACTCTCTGGCACTTACTCCTTTTTAAACTTACTATGGATAGGCCTTTTCCTTTGCTTTCAGCTGCTGATCTTAAGGCAATACAAGGTTTCTGAGGAAAAACTTTGGGCTTGCTCCTATGTCTGGTCATAGGTGCTGCTCACACTGTCTCCTGTAATGGCGATTGTTCCAAGGCCCCATCCTTTTACCGCCTTACAGGTTGCCTTCCAATAGCATTGCTTTCTCGGTTGCCATGGCTTCCCCTTTAAGGCTCATTTTCATACAAACGTTTGGCTCTGCCCCAGAACTACCACCTCTGCACTTATTTAATAGAACTTCTCTGGGTTGTCTTCCCGCTCCATCCAATTCCTAGCCTTCCTATAACTTTTTCATTTACTTCATCCTAGTGTCTGAAACCACCACTCTACTAGAACTTTTTCAAAAATTCAGGTGAGCTAATTATTCCCCAACTTCTAAATTGACCACTCTTTCTGAAATGCATTTCAAGGTTTCCAATACTTGAAGGTCTTTTTTTTCCCCTCTTCATCTTACTGCCAAAAGTCAGGTGCCTCTAGATTGGGGCTTTTTTCTAACCTATAGCTACACACTTAACTGGGCCTCATAAGGTTTATAACTCCCAACTTTTCCCCCATGTGTCAGTGTCTGGGAGCTGAGTATAGTGACCAGCCAGGCAGCTTTATTTGGTGAATAAATGAATGATTCCGTAGATTCCCATCACTTGACATAGTTCTTGGTTCGTAGTATGCAGGCAGTTGGGCACCGTTATTCTTCCAAGTGAGGAAATAGAGGGCCAGAGAGATTAAATTTGCCTCTAAGCCTTGTCTTCTGCATATGCCATTGTCTCCTGTCGGTCACTCCTAACTCCTGTTTCATTTGCACTGTTCTCAAGTCAAATTAGAATAAAGGATGAACCTGAGCATACTCCCTGTTTTCCAAATGGTTATCCCCTTTCCATCTTGAAACATGTAGTACTTAATCTCAGTTGTATACTTGATGAGACTCTAGGATCATCTAGAAGATTGCACTTTTGAACACCTGTGAGGGATTATCTAGATTAGTCTCTGGACCTGCTTGTGGGCAGAACAGCTTAATTAGATTGAGTTGGGAAGACAGGGTCACTGTGGGTAGCACCATACCCTGGGATAGGATCCTGGACCACACAGAAAGCAAAAAAGTGAGCAGAGTGCATTCATTCATCACTCTACACCCTGATTGTGCATAATGTGCCTACTGGACTGAGCCAGAGAAACCCTTTCTCCCATAATTGCTTTGTCAGAGTATTTTTTTATCACAACAGGAAAAGAAACAGAGACAAATCCCAATTCCTATGTTACATCTCCCTGTATTTGTCCTCCTTGTTTAACTTTTAAGTTTTATAACATTAAAATCTTTTGTTTTTATTTGCAAGTAAGCTCTCTCTCCCATTTAAGCTGCCCTTAAGTTCAATGATATATTTGTGTATTGCTTTAGCTTAAAGTTGCTGATCTATGGCACTCCCTTCCCCTCTGCTTTGTGCAAGTGAAGGCCGACTCTGTATTTGTTGACTTCATCTTGCCTGGACTTCATCTTTCAACTGGACGCACTATGTGTAATTCAGATGTGGGGAAAGGTGCTGGTGTTCCTGTCAGGAGTTAGAAGTCATCCATGAGGTCTCTCAGACTCTTGCATGCTGTGAACCACCCTGGTGATGAAAGGGAACTAGAATTCTAAAACCCAGGAGCCTTCTGCTAGATCACCACCACCTTCCAGGTTATCTATGTGGTCCTGTACTTCCTCGGAGACGAGGTGGGGAGTGGTGGGGAGGGGCGGAGGGGCTCTGGACTTTCATGCTCCTCTGTACTCCTTTCAAAGGCCGCGAGGAACTTTCAAATGCCATGGGGAAGTCCAACAGGTAAATTAGAAATCCAATCCAAACACCATGGTCCCATTTCCAGGACCTCCCAATCTTGTGTCCTTCAGGTGCTTATGGGCTCAGCCAGTCTCGTCATATGGGCTTGGGGACCTCCACCTACATTCTCCTGGACTGTCTAGGTCCCGCCCAGCTAGAAAACCGCTCTGACTTTTCGCGTGGCCATTAGGGCCACTGTCCCAAGGTCGCAGCAGAAGCAGATGTAAAAACAAAGGAGCCAAGAGCGCCTTGGGGCTCCTGGGATGTGCAGAGTGAAGATGGAGAGGTGGGTGGAGAAAGAGAACCGCAGGGGAGCGGGTCCCAGGCTGAAGAGGGGGACGCACAAGGGGGGGGAGGCGGGGCTCCTGAAACGGAGGACCCTCGGGGCCGAGGAGAGGTGAGGAAGAGGAGTGGGGAGACCCCTCCTTTATTCTCTGCAGGGAGCGTGGACCCTGGTGGAGGAGGGACGGGCCCCGCGGGTACGGGGCCCCGGCTGAGGGGAGGAGCTGGGGACCGGGTGGGGATCGGGACGGCACGGCGCGGTGGGCGCTCTCTTTGAGGGAGGAGCTGGGACCAGGTGGGGAAAGGGAGGCCCCGCGGGCTGGGGACCCCCGGCTGACGCGGCGGAGGAGGGGAGGGGGCGGGACCGCGGCGGGGCGGGGCGGCGCGGAGCCGCGGCTGACGCGGAGGGCCGGGCTGGGGGCGCAGGGAAGGGGCGGCGGCGAGCTCGCTAGGCGGCCGGGAACGAGGCGTCGGCCGGCCAGCGGGGCTCAGGCCGGACGCGGCGCGCCGGGCTCAGGCGGCAGGGCGGCGGGCCCTGGCGGAGGCCGGCGGAGCCGCGCAGCTGCGGCCGGCTGACGTGAGCGGCGTGCGGGTCTCGGCCGGCGGCGCGCTGGCGGCCATGGCGGTGGCGCTGGCGGGCCGCGGGGCGCGCGGCGGCAGGGGCCGGCCCCCGGGCGGGCGGGCGGAGGGGGCGGGGCCGGGGCGCCGGGCGGCCCGCGCGACAGCGGCGGCGGCGGCGGCGGCAGCGGCGGCGGCCGGGACCAGGCGGCGGCGGCGGCGACGACGGCGGCGCGGGGCGCTGGGGCTCATGGCAGCGGCCGGGCCCGGGGCGGCGCTGTCCCCGCGGCGGTGCGACAGCGACCCGGCCTCACCCCGGAGCTCAGTCCCGAAGGTGAGCCCGACGGCGCTGCCCAACGGCGGCGGTGGGCCGGGGCCGGGCCGTGCTCGGGGCGGGGAGCGGAGAGACCGCGGGGACCGGGCGGCGGGTCGGGGAGCAACAAGTGCGGCCGACGGTGGGCGCGGAACCGGGGGAGGGAAGTTGTCCGGGGACAGTGGGGACCGGGGACCGGAAAAAACAAGAAGAGTGGCTGAGACGAAGCGCCGGGGCGCACGGGGCGAGTCGCCCGCAGCCCGGGAAACTCTGGAAAGTTGCGGGCCTTGGCGATCTCAGTCTGGAAGACGCTGAGCGGGACCCCGGCTCCGGAGTTGGCGGAACAACGCGGGTTCAAAGCCGGCGGACCTCCCAGCCGAGGGCCGGGCCCGTGGCCCCGTCCTCCCCTCCCGCGGACCCCGGCCGCTCGTCGGGGCACCTCTCCCCGGTAGCCCGGCCTGAGTCCCGGAATGCCTACCTTTTGCTTCTAAACTTCTCAGTGTCAACTTCCAGTTTTTGTTTCAAGTGAATCATTGTTTTTAACTAAAGGAAATTATTGACATAAAAACAAAACAAAAACAAAACAAAACAACCCTTAACAAGTACATTCAAAAGATAAATTTTAAGAAAAAATATTCTTTTTCTACTTGACCGTTAGTCTTAAAGAGAATATTGGTCTGTTTAATTGACTCATTTTTTGATGAGTGAAGAGGAGAATTATTTCAGTGTTTTTCTATATGGGGAACAATTTTAGTAAGTTCCTAGGTGCCCAGAGACAAAATGTGAAAACGTAGCCACTAATAACATGTCGAGACAGTTCGAGTCCTGGCCTTGTGCTCTCCACGGCAACTGCTTAATCCTTGGCATCAGCCACCTAACTTTTAGGAACAAGGAGAAGCTTGACGTGAGCATTGCCACACCGAGCATTGCCACGGCCGCTGGTGGAGGGCAGTCCCACTAACTGTATGGTGACCCTGTGCTGCCTCTTTCTTCTTTTTGGAAGGTTTTTTTATTTTAATATCTAGTGAGAGGAGTAGTGTTAGGAGCTATATTAACCTTGATTAAAAATGTGACTTTATTATTAAAAAATTAAAAAATAAGCCTCGAGTAATATGTAAATTGTTTTAAAACCATTCAGTTACTCATTTCCTTTATGGAATGGCTGAACAACATATCTCCTGGATGAGCTTATCACAATGTGCTTAATTTCTGCAGTGTAAGAAAGAGAATATAATTAGACTTGGTAACCTGTGTTGGGTCCTGTGTCTCCAAAGTAGCTAATTAGAATACACTCCTGTGCGCCAGTTGTAGTTGGAGGGTGCTATAAAATTTGTTGATGCTTATTTTGTCCCAAGCCCAAATAGGAAGACTTTAATTTCTGAGTGGTGTACACCCACCCAGTTGGTAAGAAAGTGAAAGTGGGGTAGATTGTTAACATTTTAGTTAAAATTTTCATTTTGTTTGAATTGAAGGTCAGTTTTTAGTTCTATTCCACTTATAACAGATTCTTTGTCCTTTTAATTATTGTAGGAAATTAAGTTTTCTAAAGACACTAGTTAGAAATACACTTTCTCTTGTGGGGTCCCAGGCACACTGGAAAGATACATAACCATTCTTTGTTTTTTAATTCATTCTTTTATTTTCTGTTTTTTCCTAATTGTTTGAATGTACAGGATGATAATGAAGATAACTCAAATGACGGGACCCATCCATCGAAGCGAAGGCGAATGGGCTCAGGGGACAGCTCCAGAAGTTGTGAGACTTCCAGTCAAGATCTCGGGTCAGGAGGAGCTTTTGTAGATTGTTCTGCCGCCTTCTCCCCTTGCCCATCCCAGGCAGCAGAAACAGTTACTAAAAGTTACATTTATGGGCTGGAGAGACGGTTGGACAGTTAAGAGTGCTTGGTGCTCGTTCAGAGGACTAGAGTTTGGTTACTGGTGTCCACATGATGCTCACAATGGCCTGTGAGCTCCAGAGGATCTGATGTCTCATTCTGGCCTCCGTAGATGCATGTGCACACGCATACACACAAAGCAAAAAATTAAAACACCAAATCTTAAAAAAAAGGTCATATAATACAACAGCAACAAAGAATTATGGTAAATGAGGTACATTAACACTCAGCATTGTCACATTGTTTAGTGTGGAGTTCAGTGGTGTTAGTTACATTCCCAGTGTGTGTAACCGTTACTGTCATCCCGTTCCAAAACGTAGTAGGACCTCAAACAGCATAACTCTCGAGCAACTCCTGTGCCTCCTGGCCGCCCTCTACTACAACTCTACTTTGTGCCCGGGTGTGAGTCATACAGTACTTGCCCTGTGGTATCTGGCTTACCCATTAGCAAAATGTCTTTAAGGTGCATCTGTGCTGGAGTTCATGTCAGAATTTTCTTAAGTCTGAACAATAGGATATTCCATTGTGTGTATCCTATGTTTTGTGTATTCACTATAGGCTGGGGTAATTAATGTGAACACTGGCATTCAGAATCCCTGTTTTTAATATCTTGGTATGTAACTAGAAGTAGAAAGTTGTATCATATGGTAATTCTGTATTTAGCTCTTGGAGGACCTTCCACACATTCCATAGCAGTTGTACCATTCTGTATTCCCACCAACAACACACAGACTTCTAATTCTTTGTAACCTTGCAACATTATTTTTGGTTCTTCTTGTTTGGTGATAGCCATACTGAAAGAGATGAAGTAGTCACCCCTCCCTGTGATTTTGTTTTGTATACCATGGCTAGTGATATTTGTTGTATATCTTCTTAGGTGCTTTTTGTTTATTTGATTTGTATTTTTGGAGAAACATCTGTTTTATTTCTCTGTCCATTTCTTTTTTTTTTTTTTTTTTTTTTTTTTGAGACAGGGTCTTACTATGTAGTTTTGGCTGTCCTGGAACTCACTGTGTAGATGAGGCTGGCCTCAAACTCAGAATGCTGGGATTAAAGGCATGCACCATGAAACACTATTCCCAAACCTGGTGCTAGGAAGTAATATAAACATCAAAAAGTATGGAAAGGAACCTTATTTCCTGTCATATTACATGCAAAAAGTAGCTCAGAAGGAATCCAAATCCTAAATATAAAAACTGCCTAGAAAACCCTGAGTTAGCAACAGATTATTAGATATAACATCAAAAACAGAAGTTATAAAACAGACAACTTAGACACCATCAAAATGTTTTAGGGGAAAAATGTGACACTGTCAACTGTAGGGTAAAAAGAGCCATGGAATGCTAGAAAATACTTAGAAACCATATATCTGATAGAGGATTAATATGCAGAATATGTGTAGAAGTCCTGTAACTCAACAGCAAAAAGGAAATGGAAAGCTTTTAAAAATGAATAAATGTAATAGAGTACTGTTGCACTCTTGCCTCTACTATAGAGTCAGATGGCGCAGACTGAGGCAGTCATAATACTCTGAGATTCAGGATTGCAGTTGTGTGCAGTACACCTGAACTTGTCTGTTCTTTGCTTCTGGGCTTGTAGAGCACAAGAAATAAAGTATAGCTTACTGTTTGTGACTTACTGAGAGATAGACGAGGATCAGAAGTTGCTTACGTCGTATCTGGTGTGTATGAAGTAATTGTAGTGAACATTAAAAAGACACGAGAGTTGTTGCTGCCTTGCTTTGGTCTCTTAGGCCTAGAAGTTAGGAGTCATGCTTGGTTTTTAATTTTTATATATGTCTTTATGTGTGTATGCACATGTGGGTATGGTACCTGTAGAGACCAGATTATACTAGATGCCCTGGAGTTGGAGTCATAGGTGGTTGTGAGCTGCTTGATGTGTTACTGGGAACTGAACTCTAGTCTTCTCCAAGAGCCACAGTGCTCTTAACTACTG
>NW_023412882.1:0-34060 GCF_903995425.1 Onychomys torridus
AGGATGTGGTATATTTGTTCCCTTAGTGTTGGGTATTCTGTAGAACCTCATTCTCTTTACCTTGACCAGTTTGAATTATCTGTGCTAATCACCTTCTACTATAAATATAAACTTATCTGATGATGTTTGAGAGATGCATTGATCAATGGGAACAACCATAAGGAATTATAGATCATTTTAATACTATGTCCATATAAGAGCATCCTAGCAAAAGCTCTCCATTAGGAGATATGAACTGTCTTGCCAGTAGCTCTTACTGTTTGCTAAAGGTAAAACTGTCTTTGAAGAACATCACTAAATGTTTTTAAATAACACTTTTAAAATCTGTTATGGAACAAGTAACCAAACAGTAAATGACCATCATGATTAATTTTCCTTTACATGCTAACTGACTTTGATGATTGACTAAGTTTTTCCCTAGGCATTGCAAGTTTCTATACTACCAAATATTTGAATATATTAATATCATGGTTTTCTACCTAAAACCTCTGAGTCAAAGTCACTAAGATGAGAAGTCATTAAGAATAGTTTTGCTGTTATTGTTGGATAGTGATCATATGAGACACAAACTTCTGAATACATTTTCAAGAGGTTTTTATGAGCTGGAAGATCCACCCAATTGGTGTGACTCAATTCTGTGCACTGGGATCCCATACTGAATCAAAGTGAGGAGGAATAGGAGTGAGAGAATTCATCTTCCTTTGCTTTTTAATAACAGATGCATTGTGACCACATACTTCATGGCCCTTTCAGCATCCTTTCCATGTGATGGTGGATGTATCAGCAAACCAGGAAGCAAATAAGCATTACCTTTATTATATTATTGTTTTGAGTATTAGTTACAGTACTAAGAAATGTAATTAATTCAGAACATGGTTTTTTGCTGTGAGACCTTCATATCTTTTTCTGAATATTTTAGATTTGATTTTCAGAAGGAAAGTGGAAGAATTTAGAGCTGTGCTTTAGAGAAGTCTGTGAATTTAGAGCTAAATTGGTCATTGTTGTTGGAGTTCCATTGGGCAGAATTCCTAGAGAAAGGAAAACAATGGAGATTTAGCTCATAAGGCTGCATAAGGGAAACATGAGCTCTATTGGTTGATAAACTAAACTCAAAGCATTTTTTTGTTATAGTCTGACAATGAAGCTCCATTCAGTCTTCCCACATCATAAAATGTTAAGTCAGACTGAATTCAATAGTATTAGACTAAGTTCTTTAGCATAGGACCATAGGAAAGCATGACATTCAGGAGTGGTGTGGTTACTGATCAGGACTTTTAGTCAAGCCTATGGCAAGACATGTCTGTAAGATATAAAACTATGCAAATAGGTAAGGAATGAGTGTGTGGAAATTTAACATTGTAGGTACTGACATGGCAGAAAAAAACTTCTTGAATTAGTTCCATTAAATGTAAATGCCATTACATACATGGAAAAATAAGAAGGTCATTTGAAATTAAAATGCCACCTATCAACTTGTTAGCGAGTAAATTTATTGAAAGGAAAGACCCTCTACTAAAAATGTTTTAGTGGTTCTTAGCTGCAAAATTCTCACTTGATGAAATATTTCCCCAGTATCAGCATCAAAGGCATACTGAGGCCATTGAAACTGTATTTGAGTGTCCAGACTACATCTGAGTTCACAGTAGAACTCACCAGTGCCACAAACATGATACTGGTTTTGTTGGAATGAAGTATACTAAAATAAAGGGTGATGGAGTCATAAGTCAAGGATTCTGAAAGCTGCAGAAGCCAGACAATGTGTGACAGGTTTATATAGATTTCCTCTTAGAAGGGCTGTAGTGTGAACTAAGATACTAAATCTTATGATGTATTGAAACCCTAGGACACTGGAAACACCAAGATCATGAAGTGTCTAGAAAAGAATTCTGTAGATGTGTTATAGAGAAAGATTTAAAAAGTCACCTGAACTAAAACTTGCAGAACTGGATATATGGATGATGGCCCAAGACTAGAGGGCTGCAGATGATTCCATCATAATACCCAGATGCTAGATGAAAAGCTGAAACTTTCGTTTTTCCCTCCTCAATTTTAGTCGTGATTTGACATAATCTATCCTTGTTATTTTCTTACTTTTCTGTTTCATAATGGAAATGTTTGGTTTGTGCTATGGCATATATGGAATATATAATTTGTGTTTTAATATTTATGGACACACCAGAGATTTATCTGAATTTCCAGAAAAAAATGGATTATACACATAACAATTTATCATTTATTTTATTTGGCTATTATATTTAATTTATTTTGAATTATGTTCTACATATGTGTTTGAGGTGGTGAGTACTTGTGACTGAGAATGCCCTCAGAGGCCAGAAAAATTATTGCAGCTGGTGTGATGTTCTGTGTAGCTTAAAGTGGGTGTTGGGAAAAAAATTCAAGTTCTTAGCATGAACAGGACCAGCTTTTAACCTCTGAGTAGCAAATGAGCCAAGAAACTACCAAAAGTACTACCACATTTGCATACAGTTGTCCTTTCTTCATCCCACCCTCTTACACTACTTCCTACTCCACTCTCCCTTCTGTTTCATCCGTTTCTCCCTCTCCCTTTCTCTCTCCTTCACTCCTTTCTAATTGTTCTTTCACCTCTCTCTCTCTCTCTCTCTCTCTCTCTCTCTCTCTCTCTTTCATCCCCATGTTTTCCTTAAGGCTCTAAACATACTATGTGAGTTTTTACATTGAGATATAAAATTGCAGAGACCAGCCCCCAGCTCACATCTGCCCCGGAACTCCCATCTGGGCCAGAGGTGAGTGCCTGGGGTTGTAGTCAGAGAGACCTTCTGGGTTCCACCCCTGGGCACCAGCCATCCTGGGAGGACCTGCCCAACTTGGCCCCAGTTTCTGGCCATTAGGCAGGCCCTGCAGGAAGGCTCCCTTTTTGCAAGACTGCAGGCAGACCCTGCAGTCTCCACACCCTGTCCCCACACCGATTTGCCCTAGACCCCAGCTACTTCCTGAGAATCAGAGACCAGCCCCCAGCTTCCATCCTGCCCTGCAACTCCCACCTGGACCAGAGGTGAGTGCCTGGGGTCACACCCAGAGAGGCCTGCACTTGGGTCAAAGCAGGCATCAGCCACTCCAGGGAAGACCTGACCAACTGGGCCTTAGGTTCTGGCCATAGGGCAGGATCCCCCATCCCCACCGGGAAGGTTCCCCTCTCCAAGACCCAATGGTGTACCCTAAAACCTCCATGCCCTGCCCCCACACCCATCTGCGGGAGACCCCATCCATTTCCTGAGACTTAGAAACCAGCCCCCAGCTTCTATCCTGCCCTGAACTCCCATCTGTACCATAGGTGAGTGCCTGGGGTTGTAGTCAGAGAGGCATCCACCTCTGGGTCCCACCCCTGGGCACCACCCATCCCAGGAGTAACTGCCCAACTTGGCCTCAGTTTCCAGCCATTCTTCAGGCCCTGTAGGAAGGCTCCCTTTTTGCAAGATGCAGGCAGACCCTGCAGTCTCCACGCCCTGTCCCCACACCGATTTGCCCTAGACCCCAGCTACTTCCTGAGACTCGGAGACCAGCCCCCAGATCCCATCCACCCTGAAACCCAATCTGGACCACAGGTGTGTGCCTGGGGTTATAGTCAGAGAGGCAAACTGGCCCTGGGTCCCTCCCCTGGGCACCAGCTATTCCAGGAGGACCTGCCCAACTTGCACCAGTTTCTGGCCATTCCCCAGGCCCTGCTGGAAGGCTCCCCTTTTCCAAAGACTGCAGGCAGACCCTGCAGTCTCCACACCCTGCCCCCATACCCATTTGCCAGAGACCACAGGACACTTCCTGAGACTCAGAGACCAGCACCCAGCTCCAATCCACCCTGGAACTCATATCTGGACCAGAGAGCCCCCAGCTCCCATCAACCCTGGAAGTCCCATCTAGACCAGAGCTTCCATCCTGTCCTGAAACTCGCATTCTGGACAAAGATAAGGGGACCCCAGATACTTCCCTGAGACTCAAGAGTCCAGCCCCCAGTTCCTATCCGGCCTGCACTCACATCTGGACCAGAGCTCCCATCCGGCCCAGAGTTTCCATCTGGACCAGGAGAGAGGCTCTCTAACATCTGTCAGCTGCCGTCTGGACCAAGTTACACTGAGAAGACCAAGAACGAACCCAAGAGGAGATGGGCAGACATCAAGGCAGAAGTACATACAACAAAATAAAGAGCAATACAGCATCACCAGAGCCTAGCCCTTCATCCAACAGCTTAGACCTGAACATCATGGAATGTAAGAAGAAGGAAGAAAACAACCTTATAAGTAACATCATGAAAAGGCCTAGAGCCTTATATAGAAGAAATCAAAAATAAAATGGAGGAACAGACAAACAAAAAAATGGGAACGAACGCTATAAAAATCTAGAGGAAAGGACAATTAAAGCAGAAAGAAAACAGTGAATCCCTGAAAGAAAATCATGAAAAAGCAAGGGAGACAGTCCAAGACCTGAAGAGGGAAATTAGAAAAAAATTAAGAAGACACTAGCAGAAGGAATACTGGAAATAGAAAATCTGAGAAAGCAAACAGGAACTTCATATGCAAGTATAACCACAGAATGAAAGACATGAAAGAGAGGATCTCTGGTGTTGAAGATACGTTAGAAGAAATAGATTCATAAGTCAAAGAAAACACTAAAACCAACAAAGTCATGACCCAAAATGCCCAAGAAGTTTGGGACCATGAAAATACCAAACCTACAATAATAGGGATAGAGGAGGGGAATACCAACTCAAAGGCACAGAAAATATTATTTAACAAGATCATAGAAGAAAACTTTTCCAAACTTAAAGAAGGGAAATGCCTATGAAAATACAAGAAGCCTACAGAACACCAAACAGACTAGACACCCCAAAAAAGTCCCCTTGCCACATGATAATTAAACAAATAAACGTACATAATAAAGAAAGTATATTTAAGGGCAGCAAAGAAAAAATGCCAAGTGACTTATAAAGGCAAACCCATCAGAATAACACCTGAATTCTCAATGGAGACTTTGAAAGGCAGAAGGACCTGGGAAAGATGTAATGCAGACACTAAGAGACCATGGATGCCAGCCTAGACTAATATTACCCAGCAAAACTTCCAATCATCATAGATGGAGTGAAGAAGACCTTCCAAGCAAAACCAGATTTAAACAATACTTATCCACAAACCCAGCCCTACAGAAAGCACTAGAAGCAAAATTCCAACCTAATGAAGGCAGATACACCCATGAAAACACAGGCAATAGATAACACCAGAGGAGTAAACCCCAAAGAAGAGAAGTACACACACACTACCACCAAAAAATAAAAATAATAACAGGAATGAACAATCAATGGTCATTAATATCCCTTAATATCAATGGACTTAATTCACCTATAAAAAGACGCAGACTAACAGAATGGATACAAAAACAGGACCCATCTTTCTGCTGCATACAAGAAACACACCTCAAATTCAAAGACAGACACCTCCTAAGAAGAAGAGGCTGGGAAAAGACTTTCCAATCAAATGGTCTTAAGAAGCAAGCTGGTGTAGCCATCCTAATATCCAGCAAAATAGACTTCAAAACTAAAATCAATCAAAAGAGATGACGAAGGACATTACATACTCATGGCAGGAAAGATCCACCAAGATGAAGTCTCAATTCAGAACATTTATACCCCAAACACAAGGGCACCCACATATGTAAAAGAAACATTACTAAAGATTAAATCACATATAAAACCCCACACATTAATAGTGAGAGACTTCAACAACCCACTTTCACCTATGGATAGGTCTGCCAAATTGAAACTTAACAGAGAAATAATGATCTTAACTGATGTTATGGCTCAAATGGACTTAATTGATATCTACAGAACATTCCCCCCGTACAAAAAAGAATATATATTTTTCTCAGCGCCCCATGGAACCTTCTCTACAATCAGCCATATACTGGGCCACAAAGCAAATCACAACAGATACAAAACAATTGGAATAACCTCCTGGGTTCTATTGGACCACCATGGTTTAAAGTTAGATTTCAACAACAGAAAAAACTACAGAAATCCTACAATCTCATGGAAACTGAATAATGCTCAACTGAATCACCAATGGATTAAGGAATAAATAAAGACAGAAATTAAAGACTTCCTAGAGATCAATGAAAATGAATACACCACATACCCAAACTTATTGGACACTATGAAAACAGTGCTAAGAGAGAAATTGATAGCACTAAATGCCCACATAAAGAAGCTGGAAAAATCTCAGGCTAGTAACTTGAGAGCATACCTGAAAGCCCTTGCAAACTACAGACCAATCTCCCTCATGAACATCAATGCAAAAATTCTCAATAAAATACTGGCAAACCGACTCCAAGAACACATCAAAACAATTATCCACTATGATCAAGTAGGCTTCATCCCAGGGATGCAAGGGTGGTTCAAAATAAGAAAGTCCATCAATGTAATATACCATATAAACAAACTCAAAGAAAAAGAACCACATGATCATCTCACTAGATGGAGAAAAGGCATTTGACACAATCTAACACCCCTTCATGATAAAGGTCTTGGAGCAATCAGGAATACAGGGAACATACCTAAACATAATAAAGGCAATCTACAGCAAGCTAAAAGCCAACATCAAATTAAATGGAGAGAAACTCAAAGCAATACCACTAAAATCAGGAACAAGGCAAGGCTGTCCCCTCTCCACCTACTTATTCAATATAGTACTTGAAGTTCTAGCCTGATGTATAAAACAACATAAGGAGATTAAGGGATACAAGTGGAAAGGCAGAAGTCAAGCTTTCCCTATTTGCAGATCACATGATAGTATACATGAATGACCCCAAAAATTCAAACAAGAACTGATACAACTAATTAAAACCTTCAGCAACATAGCAGGATACAAAATCAACTAAAAAAAATCCAGTAGCCCTCCTATATACAATAGACAAACAGGCTGAGACGGAATTCAGAGATACATCACCATTTACAATAGCCACAAATGATATAAAATGCCTTGGTGTTACTCTAACTAAGCATGTGAAGGATCTGTATGACAAGAATTTTAAGTCCCTGAAAAAAGAAATTGAAGAAGATGTCAGAAAATGGAAAGATCTCCCATGCTCATGGATAGGCAGGATTAACATCATAAAAATGGCCATCTTACCAGAAGCAATCTACATATTCAATGCAATCCCCATCAAATTACAAACACAATTCTTCACAGATCTGGAAAGAATAATACTCAACTTCATATGGAAAAACAAAAAACCCAGGATAGCCAAAAGAATCCTGTACAATAAAACCACCTCTGGAGGCATCACAATCCCCGACCTCAAGCTCTACTATAGAGCTACCATAATAAAAACAGCTTAGTACTGGCATAAAAACGGACATGTAGACCAATGGAATCAAATTGAAGACCCTGACATTAACCCACAGACTTATGAGCATATAATTTCTGACAAAGAAGCCAAAAATGTACAATGGAAAAAAGAAAGCATCTTCAACAAATGGTGCTGGCATAACTGGATGTCAATGTGTAGAAGGCTGCAAATAGATCCATATCTATCACCATGCACAAAACTTAAGTCCAAGTGGATCAAAGACCTCAACATAAATCCAGTTACTCTGAACCTGATAGTAGAGAAAGTAAGAAGTACTCTTGAATGCCAATGCATTCAAATATAACACCAATAGCATAGACACTGAGAGAAACAATCAATCAATGGGACCTGTTGAAACTGAGAAGCTTTTGTAGAGCAAAGGACACAGTCAACAAGACAAAGCAACAGCCTACAGAATGGGAAAAGGTCTTCACCAACCCCATATCTGACAGAGGGCTGATATCCAGAATATATAAAGAACTCAAGAAATTAGACATCAAAATGCCCAACAGTGCAGTTAAGAAATGGGCTATAGATCTAAACAGAGAATTCTCAACAGAGGAAGTTCAAATGGCTGAAAGACATGTAAGGAATTGCTCAACATCCCTAATTATCCAGGAAATGCAAATCAAAACGACTCTGAGATACCACCTTACACCTGTCAGAATGGCTAAGATAAAAAGCACAGAAGACAGCTTATGCTGGAGAGGATGTGGAGCAAGGGGAACTCTCCTGCATTGCTGGTGGGAAGGCAAGCTTGCATAGCCACTTTGGAAATCAATATGGTACCTCCTTAAAAAATTGGGAATCCATCTCCCCCAAGACCCAGCTGTAGCACTCTTGGGCATATACCCAAGGAATACTCAATCATACCAGGGTATTTGCTCAGCTATGTTCATATCAGTATTGTTTGTAGTAGCCAGAACCTGATAACAACCTAGATGCCCTTCAACTGAAGAATGGATAAAGAAAATGTGGTACATATACATAATGGAGTACTACTCAGCAGAAAAAACCAATGACATCATGAGGTTTGCAGGCAAATGGATGGATCTAGAAAAAAATCATCCTGAGTGAGGTAACCCAGACTCAGAAGGACAAACATGGTATGTACTCACTCATAGGAGGATACTAGATGTAAAACAAAGATGACTAGACTGCAACACACCTCCAGGGAGGCTACCTAGAAAATGGGACCCTAGGAAAGACGCAGGGATCACCCAATGACAGAGAAATGGATGAGATCTACATGAACAACCTGGATGACAGTGGGAGTAACGAAGGGCACGTTTGGAGGGAAAGAAAGCTTAGGGGAGCAGGAGATCAAGAACAGAAAGGGAGAACAAGGAATAATAGACCATGATAAATGAAGACCACATGAGAATAGGAATAGACAGAGTGCTCAAGAGGTCCCCAGAAATCCACAATGATATATCCTCTGTAGACTGCTGGCAATGGTCAAGAGAAAGCCTGATCTGACCTAGTCTGGTGATCAGATGGCCAAATACCCTAACAGTTGTGCTGGAACTCTCATCCAATGACTGATGGAAGTGGATGCAGAGATCCTCAGCCAGGCCCTAGGTGGAGCTACAGGTGTCCATTTGTCGAGAAGAAGAGAGACTGTAAGAGCATGAATTGTTGAGACCAAGATTGGAAAATGCACAGGGACAAATAGCCAAACAAATGGAAACACATGAATTATGAACCAAAGTCTGTGGAGGCCCCAGCTGGATCACGCCCTCTGGATAAGTGAGACAATTGAATAGCTTGAACTGTTTGGGAGGCATCCAGGCTGTGGGACTGGGACTTGTCCTTAGTGCATGAGCTGGCTGTTTGGAACCTTGGGTTTATACAGGGACACTTTCCTCAACCTAGAAGGAGGGCACTGATCCTGCCTGTACTGAATCCCCAGGTTTAAATTAATCCCCAGGGGAGTCTTGGCCCTGGAGGAGATGGGAATGGAGGGAAAGGTGGGGGCGGGGACAAGATGGGAGAGGATAGGGGTACACATGGCTGATGTGTAAAATTAAAACATAAATGTAATAATAATTATAATAATAATAAAAAGAAAAAAATGATACTGAAAATTGAGATATAAAATATATAAATCTTAATTCACCACTGTTTTAAAATAAATCTGAGTAGCATGAACAAGGTGTGATATAAACTAGTCTTGTGTTATTTTTTGGATATCTTCATAATAACTTTAGGAAGAAATTTTATGGTTTTAGTTTGGACTTGTTTCCATTTATGTAGTAATGAATTAATTCTTTTATGTATATAGCATATATTTAAATTTACTTTAGTAAGAATTTTGAATGTTTGGACTTTAGAAGCATGATAGGTGATTAAGAAGATAAGTATAAAATTATCTCAATGTGGTCATTACCTAATTTACACATGTATCCAAGGATTTCATTACTCCATATCATGTATTATTAGTATGTATCAATAAGCATAAACAAATGAATGAAGTGAAAAAAATAAATACAAAAATTGTAAAAATAAAGTTTAAAGGTTTCCTTTAATCCCATAGCCTAAACCTTGCCTTTGTATAAGATCACTATGAGTTTGGGTAACAGAAGTGGGTCCTATTTACTGAACATTGTCAACTCTTAAAACACTTCAATGGCAATCATAAGAAAACTATAAGACACATACATGCTGCTTTATCTAAAGTCTTGTAATAGCCTAATGGATAGCAAAGGGTAGGATAAAAGCTTGACATATCTCCAATTATTTTGTTTGGGTTTGATTCTGTTTAACTTTGAGACAATTGTTCCCCAACTCTGAGAATAAGTTTGAATGGTGGTCTATCCCAAATTTACACCTCTCTTCAATACTGAAGAAAAGATAATTTAACTAAAATGTTTCCAATTTGTCTTTTCTTTTTCTGAGACAGTCTGTTCAACACAGGTAGTTCATTAGTTCCTTTTTCTGTTTAATATTGGTGTTCTATTCAATAGTTCTAAAGACAAGCCTATCCAACACAATTATATTGATGAAATTCCTTTCCTATCTTTCACTATTGTGTTTACTGTTTGGTATCTGTGGAGATCAGTTATCCCTAATGTGTTGTGACTTTCTAAGGCCAGGCTCCTTGTGGCATAGCATTCCCTTAAAGTAACTAAGACAAAATATTCATTTTTCTTGTGTATTGTTCTTTACCATGTCATATTTTAATTTTATTTCACTTTTTTTTTTTTGGTTTTTTGAGACAGGGTTTCTCTGTGTAGCTTTGCCCCTTTTTCCTGGAACTCACTTGGTAGCCCAGGCTGGTCTCGAACTCACAGAGATCCAACTGGTTCTGTCTCCAGAGTGCTGGGATTAAAGGTGTGTTGCCCCACCACCTGGCCTATTTCACCTATTAATTCACCTTTTTAAAGTTGTATTTATTTTATTTTGTGTATTTATAAGTGCTCTACCAGAAGAGGACATCAGATCCCATTATACATGATTGTAAATCACCATGTGTTTGCTAGGAATTAAACTCAAGATCTCTGGAAGAACAGCTTGTGCTTTTAACCACTGAACCATCTCTCCAACCCCAAAACTTAACTTTGAATATAATAGTATATGATATGCTCTGATGAAACTATTTTGTGTTCAAACTATATTGTTGGTTACTATGTCAAAGTTATTTACTTAACTACTTTGAAAGACAAATCTGTTATCATCCTTCCTTTCTTCCTTCCGTACTTCCTTTTTCTTCTTTTCTTTTTTTCTTTTATTTCTGAGACAGGGTTTCTGTGTGTAGCCCTGGTTGTCCACTGTAGACCAGGCTGGCCTCGAACTCAAAGAGACTCACCTGCCTCTGCCTCCCAAGCGCTGTTAATGGGAGGTTAAGGGACCTTAATGACATATTTCACTTCAGTATTTGAAGATTAGAGAAGCAAATAGAAGGACATATTTCACAGAATGTAGAGGTTGAGAGCAATGATATTTATCCAGGGATTGAGCCAAGGCTTGTGCTTCTTTTCACACCTACCTCATGTGTGAAAACCACTGGTTTCTACAGTGTAGGGAGTTAGAAATTGAGGTGATGAATGTTAAGGTTGAAAGGCCTTTAAAGGTCATGCAGCTGACCTCTCCCACTGCAGGCAGAGGCTGAGGCCTACACAGAGGCAGCAGCTCATGAGGGTCTTGGATGTCACAATTCAGGACCCCAAGCTCATGTCCTGCATAGTTATAACACACATTGATACTTCCTGAAGCAGACTGTTAAAAGTCCACCCATGTAATGATTTTATTGGTTCCCCTTGCCAAAAAGTATTCCTAATTCTAACTTGGATTAAGAAAAGTTTCTTAGGGCCTGGCGAGATGGCTTAGTGGTTAAGAGCACTGGCTGCTCTTCCAGAGGACCTGAGTTCAAGTCCCAGCAACCACATGGTGACTCATGACCATCTCTAATGGGATCTGATGCCCTCGTCTGGCATGCAGGTATACATGCAAATAGAGCACTCATATGCATAAAGTTCATAAGTAAATAAATATTTTTTAAAAGTTTCTTGGGGCTTGAGAGATGATGGCTCAGTGGGTAAAATGTGTAGTAAAACATCTGGGAAAACTGTCTTTGTGTCTGTCTGTCTGTCTGTCTGTGGATGTACAAGCAAACATGTGGCATGAAACTCACATCAAAGAACAGCCTGGCATGTTGGTTCCCATCTTCCACCTTGTTTGAAACACAGGCTCTTTGAAATCCATGGCTATATATGTCAGGCTAGCTGGTCTTATCTCCATCTCTCATTTCCCTGTAGGAAGACTGGAATACAAACCTGTACTACTGCATCTAACTGTGTGGGGTGTGGGGATTTGAACTCACATCCTCATGCTGTGGGACAACCACTTTACCCACTGAGCTACCTCTCCAGGTCTGGAAAAGCTTTTCTAATCCTTCACATTGATAAACCCATTTGAGTCTAGTCACAGTGGTCTTTAAATACAGTTGAACTTAATTTATGTTGAAAAACAGAGAGGTTTTTAAACTGTCCACTTAAAATGAAAATCTCCTCATGGCATAGAACAATATAGTAGAGTCCACCACTTTCAAAACTGCACTTTTGAAAGTTTTTTCTAGTTATCTTGATCATGGAACTGGCCAAGAGACAGGCTTATGACTTAGTGGAACAGCCAGTAAAATCCAGAGACTGACTCACAAGCATTGCATTTGGTCTTTCACAAAAGCAGCAGCTCAGGAGGGCCTTTGATATCAATTACAAAGGTACAAAATTACCAAATTGTGTTGCACAATTTAGACATCTAGGTGTTCCCATGCTTGAGTAGCTTGCAAACAACACATTGAAGCGGATCCTCAGTGCACACTCTACACAAAAGTGGACTCAAAATGTGTTATGGATAGATCTCTGTTAAAGAAAACATTTTAATGACTAAAATACACAACTTCTACCATGTGACATTTAATGCTCACATTAAAGATCTATCTAATCAACTGCTTAAAATCTTAAAAAAAATTAAGATGTAAAATTTGATGTGGATCTTATTTATAACTAACACAATTGCTTTTCATTTTGTTAATTTTAAATAATGTTCCTCAAATTGCAAGGCTAGACATAGAAATACTTGCCAATATCTACATCCGTGTTACATAAGTGTTCTTAGACAAAAAGATTTTTGTGTTTTTCGAGACAGGGTCTCACTATGTAGACCCAACTGGTCCTGAGCTCACAGAGATCCACCTGGCTCTGCCTCCTGAGGGCTGAGATTAAAGGCCTGTGTGACCATGCTTGACCCAGACCAAAAGATTTTTTTTTTTTTTTTTTTGAGACAGGATTTCTCTGTATAGCTTTGGTGCCTGTCCTGGATCTCACTCTATAAATCAGGCTGACCTTGAACTCACAGAGATCTGCCGGGCTCTGACTCATGAGTGCTGGGATTAAAGGCTTGTGCCACCACCACCGCCCGGCTGGAAAATTTCTTGCGAACTTTTAGGAATTCCCTGGAAGAAAGTGTATTGTTTCCATGAGTGACTCTGAGACGCTGCCAGTACTGAATGCAGCCGCGTTAACAGTGCGGACAACAATCCCAGGAAGCAGGAACAACCAGCTTCTTTTTATGGTGAAGAAAACGAGACACGCCTTTCACCTGTGCCAGGGCTGAGATCTAAGCAAGGCGGGTTGTCTGTCTCCAGAGCTTATATTTACAAACAAAGTGTATGCAAAACAGCATCCTGCAGCTTCTCTGTGGTTAGATATTAAAAGAAATTCTGCTAAAACTGGCTGGAAACAGACAAGATTTGGACCTTTTCACATGACTGGGAAGTCAACCAAACTTCAGCCCGGTCTGAAATCAGTGACCTCACTGTCCACTGCTAACAGCAGTCTACCCAGTGAACTACCTCAGTGCCATGCCCAGATCGCTCCCTCAGTCAGTTCTCCGAGGCCAGACTTCTTCTGTGACTGTCATTTACCAAGAACAAATAACACAGGTTTAGATGCCAGGCCTGAACAGTTCCCTGTCCAACTGACATTTGTCCTCCAGGGCAAAGAGATTTAAAAGTTTAGAAACTACTTGCTAACAGTCATTCTTTGCTGCTGCCTCATCTGCTTTCGCTTAAATAAAAGCCAAGAAAATGTTTGACTTCAGTCCTGGTGCATGGAAAGGAAACTGAATTCTATCTTGTGGTCTCTTGGTTTCTCGGGAATGGCATTCACATGAACAGCAACCTCAAGACGTTTTATCTGGATCTTGTCAGGCCACAAAGCATTCTTCTGGCTAGGTCAGGTTGGCCATGGAGGTGAACAGTCTGGATGCCATAGGAAAGAAGTACAAAGTAAAATTTAAGTGGGGAAAAAAATAGACGATGTCACTATTATCTATTTACAGAGGAGAAAGAAATGCTACCCTCTGGAATGTACGGGTGACAAGGGTGTGTGACTTAGTTAGTTTTCAGCTAACCTAAGATTCCGAGGGAAGCAGATTTAAAACAGCAATCTGCAAGCAATGGGGTGGGGGTGGGAGAGGGGCAGAGAAGCAAAGGATCACACTACAAAGCCTGTTCCATGCCCCCCTGCAGTGTTCAAAATGGGCCAGCGCATGGAATGACCTGACCAAAGAACATCAGTCATGGCAGGAGCCAAAGAGGACAATTATCCGGCCAGCCATTGGGTGAGGGATATTTCACATGTTACCTCATGCCATCTGAACAACGATCCTGAGAAACAGGTGTCATTTCCAAGGGATATTGGAAAATAACCCAACTATTAAAAAGGCAATGCAAACTTGAAAAAAAAAAGAGACAAATCTTTGTCTCTCTCTCTCTCTCTGGTGTGTGTGTGTGTGTGTGTGTGTGTGTGTGTGTGTGTGTGTGTGTGTTGAATTGACTATATTATAGAAAGTAATGTAGAGATTATTGGTGCATTTTATTATGTACTGGGGAACTCAAAGATAAGCATGCACAAGCATTCTACTAAATAACAGAAAAATTCTTCATATGGAATGCTTTAGAACAATAAAAGTTCTTGGTTTACAGATTAGTCAGTTATCTACTTACTTGAGAGTAAGGGCTTTCAACCAAAATTCACAGGAAAAAATACACAACAAAGATCTCTGGAGATGGCACTTTAGAAACATAGCTGTAATGAAACACAAGGAGATCCCATTTAGACAACATATAGAGAACCTGTCTGTGTGTGGGAAGAATTTTGGTAAAGAGCTATGATTCAGGACCTTTATCAGGCTATTCCAACAGAATTAAGGTTAGAGAAATACAGAAAAAATCAACAGGAAAAGTAACTGTGAATTGATCACTGCTAAATTACATTGCTTTAATACCTGTCCCAATTTCCTCTATATCTAAAATGTTTTAAAAATTGTTTCAGATACAATATTTTATCATTTGCCATTTGAAAATTGAAACTTAGAACATTTCAGGTTCTTCATGTTCTTAAAAAAGGAGTTAGTCTTCAGATATATGTACGAAGATTTTCTAGCTGATCAACTTGAGGTAGGAATTGTTTTCACATATGTTAGAGTTCAATTCAGCAGTGGATCATCTGAAAGGAACATAGAACATGTAGCCCCATTTAGAAACACTGAGATCATGACACTGTTGTGTCTTGAGAGTTGTAAGAAAAGTAAAAGTTCTTAGCTAAACTGTAATAATTTCTTATCATGAGAAAGCAAATAGAATCTCTAGGGAAATATTATTCCTTTTCATAATTGTTGATGTGGATTCATCTGAAATATCACTTAATCACACTGTTTCTAAAAGAATTTCTAAGTCATGTGGCTACATCCTGGGCATCCACAAAGGAGAACCTTTCTGGATATCCTCATGAAGACTGCATGTCTTAAGATAGCTAGTGTTGTAATAATTGCCATTTCTTACATACCAAGTTACTCAGCCTGATGATAATATACTACAATACATCATGAAGAATTACTAATATTTTCCCAAGAATTAAATTATGTATTTTCTTAATTGTACAGTGCATAGAATTGGAGACAGCATTAAAGTTTTAAACAAATGTTCCAAAATACAAAATTTAGGAACTTTGAATAGAGACTCCAGTCATACATCCTGTGTTAATTACTTTTCTCATGGGTATCCCAAAATATATTAGATAAAAGTCAATATGAGAAAGGAAAGACTGATTTTAGCTCATGGTTTGCAGGTATAATCCAAGTGACAGCAAAAGCTTAGTTGCAGGATCACAAAATACTGGTCACAGTGTATCTACAATCAGAAAGCAGAAAATGACTACCTATATCACTGTAATGGTATTCTGGTAACCTTCTCCTTTTCTTCCCAGGATATAAATCCAGAAAAGTGTCACCAACATGCAGGTTTCATCTTCCTACTAAGGTCAATCCTGTCTGAAAATATCCTTAGAGACATACTCAAATAGTTTTTCTTAGTTGATATTAAATTTCACCAAATTAACAAGAAACATTGGCCATCTCAACTCTATGCCTTGACTACTTGCTGCCCAAATGCATCACTTTTAAGCATAACATTATACCAAACTTCTGAAAGTCTCATGTTCATTTCATGAGGCTAAATTGATTCAATAAATCTCTAAATACCTAAAGTCTTAACACTTGCAACATTATTAAAATGTCTATGGTCCAGAGTCTTGGAGTAATGTACTCAGTTGTTAAGAGTTGATACTCATCCTGCTAAGGAGGCAGATTGTGTTTCCAGTACTCATATTAGGGTGTGCAGAGTTACCCATAACTCCAGCCCAAATGATCTCTTATGGCTTCTGATGTCATCCTCACTCACATGTACTTACTAAGCCAAACTCATACAATGACATAATTTAAAATAAAATAACTGTTTTTAAGTTCATGATCTGTACATGATCTAATTGTCCACTGAAACTCAAAGCCATAGTATGTCTGCCCTTGAAAAACATTATACATTTCATATGCATGCACATGATCCTACAAGAACCACTGTGTAGTGTTATGCTTTAAAGTTATGCCTTTGAAAATCAAGTTGACATGGAATAATGTGGAGATGGCTAATATTCATTGTGAATTTGATGAGATTTAGAATTTAAATTTAGAGACCAAGTGTCTCTAAGGGAGAAGATTTCCAGTGTGGCTTAAGGTTGGTGGGAGGATGTACTCTGGGTGTTGGTGGCTATATTTTCTATATTTAAGTCTTGCGAAGAAAAAAAGAAGCTGGGAAGAATATTATTAGTGTGGTATAGCTTGTCACTTTCTGCCTTCTCACTGTAGGTCCACTGTGACCGGCTCTTTCATGAAGCTACAACTATGCTATCTGTACATGATGTGCTTGTATTTGAAAACCATGAACTAGAATCAGTCCTTCTTTTCTCATGTTATCTTTTATCCTAATATATTTTGACACAAGCATTGAGGAAAAAATTTGATGCAGGTGGTATAGCAGGAGTTATAAATCATAACTCATAATTTTTGTATTTTATAACACTTTTTAAAAACTATAATGCTGTCTCTAACTCTATGTACTATGTAACTAAAGAGATACATAATTAACTTAATTACAGGGAAATTATGAGCATGTTCTTCATGATCTATCCCAGTGTATTTTCTGGGAACTAGGTAATGTGTTCTGTATGAAGCACGAATTATTCTAATACTAATTGTTTTAAGACAAGGATTCTTAATAAGGCTACCCAGAAAAGTTCGCCACTGGGGACTCCCAGGGAGTAGCCAAGTGACTTTAAAAGGTCCGTTAGAAATGTTTGGATTATATAAGGCTTCAAGTAAATCCACATTAAAGGTTACAAAAAGGTAAAATATTTTTATTTTTGTCTTATATTTGCATACTCACAATGAAAAATGATCACAGTTTAGCAAAGAAAATTTGAGTTTTCTCATAACATTAAAGATGCAACAATATGAAATGAGTATAGGTTTTCCAGTTGAGATCTACTCATGCTATTTTCCTTCCAGGAGATCCACTGCAAAAGCGTACCATAATGTTTTTGGAATAATTTCCCTTCCTCAAATTGATGTTGCTGGAAAATCTTCCTACAAGTATATGAAGAGTACCTCTTTTCTTGGATTGTGAAGAATTTGAATTGTTTTAAGGTACAAATTTCAAATTTCCATGAATAAAATATTAAAATATGCTCTCTAAAAACAATTTAAATAATACGATAGATGTTGAGGAAATTGGAACAGATATGAAAAGCAATGTAATTCAGCATTAATTAATTCACCCTTATTTCTCCTATTTGCCTGTTTTTGTATTTTGTAAGCCTCCTGGTTGTTATCGCTGAATCTCAGCCCTCTACCATACCTTCTTCCTGAGCACAAAGAGAGTTGATCTCTAAATTGTCCATTATGAGATCCATCCTTATGTTACATGAGAGGTGTGCTTTCCTAAATGTCATCTCTAGAGATTTTTATCCTGTATACTTGTCCGGAGAACTTTGGAGGAATTCCCTTAAGCTTAAGCAGCCAACTGATGAATCTGTAAATTGTAATCATTTATTGACCTCAAATATATCATCTGAAGATTTTTGTTGCTTAATAGAATATATGTATATGGTTTTATATTCTTATCTTTGCCTCCTCCAGTGGAGAATAAGATACTCCCGTATTCTCTATATTAGTCTCTATCATTAAGTCCCCCCCCACACACCCACACAATACACACAAACACTCCACCCCACACACAGAGTTATGCGGTTAATTTTAACCTAGTAAATAATATTGTGTGCACAAAAAAAACAACATTTGACTGGCATGAGTATATATCAGGTAATATTTAAAAGTGAATTACAAACAATATGGCATGATAAAAATATTCAAGAAAATAAGGAATCCTATGTAACTGGGATTCTGGCTTTAGAAAGTCACAGTACACTAGGAATAGCTAATCTCCACAGAAATCAAACATTGAACATAATGGTGAAAGGTGAGAAAGGAACTTAGTACATATAGTTGTATTGAATAGCCGTGTCTTCATAAGAACTCCATGATTAAACAGGGAAAAAGCATAAAAACTACTGTGTCATGTTGGGCTCTGGTTTTTACTGTCTCAGTCTGATCACACAGTCTCAGCTATGTCTAGGTAATTACAGTTGACTTTGCTTAGAAAGGCAACCACTGTTTAATTGAGAGGGGAGTGTTACTAGATGTTTATTTGCTTTGCAAGGTGTTTTATCATTTAGAATACTAATATTTGTTCCCTGTTAATATTTATTACTTCTTATGGGGTCAGCCTCACCAGTGAGTCACCTGCCTACAATCCTCCATTGTTGAAGCAAAGAAATGACTACTTGGTGGTCCTTTGTAGTACAGAATACATGGTGCAAAATACAGCAGTTAATAAAGTGTAAAGATCCTGGTTATTTTTTTTTTTTACTCTTGGAAAGTGATTATACTGGCTTGAGAAAAACACCATGCTTATCCTCAAAGTTGAGCAACGATTTGCCATAAAGTTTAAGAAAATCAAATGCAAAGGAAACTGTTGGAGAGATGTCAAGCTTTTCTCTTAACATTAGCTTTCCATTGGGCACTTGCTGTGGTTTTAGGTAAAGTATTTAAAACCCTATTATTATTTTCTTAAGAATTCTTGATAAAAACTGGTAAGAGTTGATAGAAATGCTTAGCAAATTTATCCAATTTCTGTTACCCAAACATATAGCTGTCTAATACAAATGCAAGTTTGTGGCTGCAGAACTAAGTGAAACCTCTACATTTCATTTTTAGCTTTGAGGTATTTTATTCTTCTGCATTTTCCTTTGTTTATTACTGTGTACTTGTGCACAGTAACTTTGTATTATATGTGCTAATGTGATCTCTTCATGCACGTAGACTTACTATATTAAGGTATATTTAGACATAGCTTTATACCAATCTATCATGCCTCTATTGTTCAAAGATTCAAAATTATTTGTTATAGCTTGCTGAAATAGACACAGTATTCATAAAAAACAACAGATTAACACTTAAATGAAAACAAGATCTCTCCAAATGGCAAAAATTCTTCTTAGTCTAATTATGACTACTTACTTAAAAATAAGGCTAATTTATACCACACATTGCCCATGCTACTCAGACTTTATTTTAAACTGGTAAGGAGTTAAGGTTCTATAGCTCAATTGTAGATTGTGATTAGCATATGGAGAGCCTTAAGGATAATCAAAGGAGAATGAGAGAGAGAGAGAGAGAGAGAGAGAGAGAGAGAGAGAGAGAGAGAGAGAGAGGAAGGAAGTCAAAGAGAAGTGAGCAAGGGAATGGAGAAGGATGTAAAGACAGACACAGAGAGAATATAGAGTAGGGAGAGAGAGGGAGAGAAGGTAAGATTATGAGAGGAAAGAAGAAAGAAATAAGAGCTTTTGGAAATGTATTTGTACCTTAAGTGTGGTATCTTGACCCCTTTCCACTGAGCATTTCTGTATGTCAGTATTATCATTTGTGTGATGTTAATTTTTATTCATTGTTTCTTTACTCTTGAAGAGCCTTAAAGGAATCCAGTATGACCAATGTCACTGCAATAACTGGATTCATCCTCATGGGGTTCTCTGACATCCAGGAGCTACAGACTTTATGTGGAGTGCTCTTCCTAGTGATGTACGTGGCAGCTGTAATAAGTAATCTCATCATCATCATTCTTATCACCATTGACCTGCAGCTTCAAACACCCATGTACTTCTTCCTGAAGAATTTGTCTTTGCTGGATACCTTTTTTGTGTCCGTTCCAATACCAAATTTCTTTGTCAATAGCCTAACTCACAACAATTCCATTTCCATTCTTGGTTGTGTCTTCCAGGTATTTTTAATGAGTACATTTGCAGCAGGAGAAGTATTTGTCCTGACTGCCATGTCCTATGACCGCTATGTTGCCATTTGCAATCCTCTGCACTATGATGTCATTATGAATGAGGGTACCTGTGTTCTTATGGTGAGTGTTTCCTGGGCGACTGGGGCACTCTTTGGAGCCATATATACAGCTGGCACATTTTCCATGCCCTTCTGTGGTTCCAACATGATCCCGCAAATTTTTTGTGATATCCCTTCATTGCTAAGGATTTCATGCTCCAAAACACTTGTGGTCATTTACTCAAGTCTTGGAATTGGTGTTTGTGTGGGCATATCTTGCTTTATCTGTGTGGCAATCTCTTACTTTTACATTTTCTCCACTGTGCTTAAGATTCCTACTACTAAAGGTCAGTCCAAAGCATTTTCCACATGCATCCCCCACCTCACTGTTTTCACTGTTTTCATTGCTACTGCCTGCTTCATCTATGTGAAGCTACCCTCCCATGTACCGTCATTTACAGACAGGTTTTTTTCTGTGCTCTACACTGTGCTACCTCCAGTACTTAATCCTGTGATCTACAGCCTGAAGAACACTGATGTCAAGTGTGCTCTGAGGAGGTGGCAGCAAAATCTCTGCCAATGTTTTTCATTTCATTAAACACTTTAAAGTATCTGTCAGTGATATAGTGTCTCAAGAGTTACAAGCAAATTTTGTCATTTTTGACTTAGAAAGATAAGGGGAGATATTCATATTTTTCCCCAAGTAAATAGACACTCAGATTAAGGCTGATTGTTTTCTAAGTTCAGAAAATTAGATTATATGAGACTAGCATATAAAGTCACAGTACAATATATTTTCTTCTGTGGTGAAGTTGTTCTCATTTTATCACTATAATTTCCTAAATGGATTGGTCATTTTTATTATTAGATTCCATATTTGGTCATTTGACAACTCATTATTTTCATTTGCAAAAGTATAAAAATAAATAACCAAATGGAGAAGGCATATGAGCTATAATGTAGCATGAATCTTAAATAGTCTTCTGAATAAAAACAAACCTGGAACCAGGTATTGTGGTGAATGCTGGAAGATCAGAGAGGCAGAACATGCCATAGCCACCTCATGTCACAAATTCCTCAGCTGATCTTGTTTCCTCAGACTGGATACCTCTCAGCTGAACTGTTGCTCAAAACCATAAAAGCTTAACCAGCTAAAAAATTCTAGTTCCTGGTCCTGACACTTTATATACTTTTCTGCTTTCTGCCATCACTTCCTGATATTAAGTCTCACTTCCTGGGATTAAAGTTGTGAGTCAGCATACCATGCTGTTTCCAATGTAGCTTCAAACTCACAGAAATCCTGCTGGTTCTCTGCCTCCAGACGGCTAGGATTGATTAATGGTGTGAGTGCCACCATTTTCTGGCCTCTATGTCTGTCTAGTGACTGTTCTGTTCTCTGACCCCAGATGAGTTTATTAGGGTATAAATTATTTTGGGGAACATAATATCACCACATTTCCTCTTTTTTGTCTATAATTTAAAAAGCTTATAACTAATACAAGAAACACTATCCAATAAGTACATACAATATATAGAGTCAAGAATTACATTAATAATATCTAGTCCATTAACCCTTGTCAGATTCAGACAAAAACTCCTTTATATATAATAACAATGTCCAGTCCAGTAACATTTGATAAGATAAGACAAAAAATTTTCATTACTTATCCTATTTAACACAAGTAGTTCCTTTTAAAAAGTGGATTCAATACTCTCTTTTTTTATTTGATCCTATCCATATTCTCTCTTTTATCTTTTCATAATAGATTCAGTAGTCTACCTTTTGTCATTTTTATACCTTTCCCATTTTCGTTTTAGAGTAGATTCAATGATCTACCCATTTATCCTATTATTTCTTTATCTTTATTTCCTCAGAGTAGATTCAATGATCTACCTCATATCTATATTCTCTTTTTTCTTTTTTAAACAAAACTCTGCATCTATTCTCCTTGTTCAGCATTTTTCCTGACAATTAACAATTAACAACTTGTAACCAACTGTCATAAAAATGACAATATCCAAAACTCATTAAACAACCAAAAACCTCACATCCCACCTCTTGGGAATGTGGGTGCAGTTTTCTTAAAATTACTTCCTGCTTTCTGGGGTGAAGCCATCTTTATGGAATACTGAAGAGAAAACTTTGGGGTTAATTGTCAAGTCCTGTATCATTTGCCCAGTCTCTACATTTTGGGAAAGTGCAGGGCCTGTCACAATTCCATGTTCAAGTTGTCTGTGAATCTGTATCATCTCAGCTAGCCATCTCGAAATTATCCTGAGTACTTTGTAGTCCAAAGCCGATCTTTCCATGGTATTATTCAGCTTAATCAATTCACCATAGTCCATGTGGAATCATCTTTGTGGGACGATTCACCCTTTTGAAAATTTCAAATTTCAGAGTTGCTGTTAAGCTTGGTCATGGTTCCCTGCACATTTTGTGTGTGTGTGTGTGTGTGTGTGTGTGTGTGTGTGTGTGTGTGTGTGTATGTATGTATGTATGTGTGTATGTGTATGTCTCCTCTGTGGTTTGGAGCAATCACAGGTGGTAAATGTCTGTCTCTTGGAACCATGAACTTTCTTCCCTAAGAGAAAATCTTCAGAGCAATATCTCCCCACATTTGTCTTGCCAAACTTTTCCAAACTGACCTTTGCTGATGCTTTCTTGTAACACAATAGTCCTGGCAATTCTTCTCTGAACAAGCATCAGTAAACCTTTCATCCCAGGTAGTAGCATCATGGAAGTCACCAACATGATGAGAAGAAGCCAGCAACTCAGAGCAGCAGCCACTGCCTCCATGGTCCCACCACCGTTATTGGTTTGGCTTGGCACTGGCTGCAGCTTCTCCTCAGCAAGCCTTCAAGGCTGGCCTCAAACTCAGGATCTTCCTGCCTCTCTGCTGTGGGTATTGCTCTGTATAAGTAAAATACTGATTGGCCAGTAGCCAGGCGGGAAGTATAGGTGGGACAAGTAGAGAAAAAATTCTGAGAAGTGAGGCTGAGGCAGAGAGACCTGCTGCCTCCACCCCTGCCATGACATGCGAGATGTAATGTACTGGTAAGGCACAATCCACGTGGCAAAGTATAGGTAAGTAGAAATGGGCTGAATATAAGAGTAAGAGCTAGACAATGGTAGGCCAGAGCTAATGTCCAAGCAGTTTAAATAATATAAGCATCTGTGAGATTATTTTATACATGGGTTGTGGGACCACAGGAGCTTGGTGGCACCTGAAGAGAAGCTCTCTAGCTACACCTCTCTCTCCTTATTCAGCAAATCCTACCAGGGTGCTTGGCCACAACTGGCTGAGGGTGGCTTGGGTCTGAGCTGGGGTCCAAAAGGCTACAGCTAAGGGCTTTTTTGTGAATTCGTACTACAAACATTTGGTGCCAGATGTAGTATGAATCCTAAATAGTCTTCTTAATAAAAACAAACCTGGAGCCAGGTATTGGGGTGAATGCTGGATGATCAAAGAGGCAGAACAGGCCACAGCCACCTCCTCTCGCCAATTCCTGGGCTAATCTTGTTTCCTCGGACTGGATGCCTCTCACCTGAACTGTTGCTCACAAGCCTAAAAGCTTAACCAGCTAAAAAGTCTAGTTCCTAGTCCTCATGCTTTATATACTTTTCTGCTTTCTGCCATTACTTCTTGGGATTAGAGGTTCACTTCCTGGGAGTAAAGGTGTGAGTCACCATGCCTGGCTGTTTCCAATGTCAGTTTAAATTCACAGAAATCTAAATGGTTCTCTGCCTGCAGAAGGCTAGGATTAAAGGTGTGAGTGCCACCATTTTCTAGGCTCTATTTCTGTCTAGTGGCTGTTCTGTTCTCTGACCCCAGATAAGTTTATTAGAGTAAACAATATTTTGGGGAACACAATATCACCACTTAGAAAGGTAAATTCACATACAGTTTCTAAGACAGTCATTCTAGTAGTGAGAAAAAACAGTAGGAAAGCCAACATATTAGAAGCAGAGTATTCTGGAGATTCAACTCTATCCTCAAAGCAATAATAAATTCTTCAAGCAGTGTCCAATGCTTAAAACAAAAGCAAATATGCAGAAAGATTATTTGAGCCAAGCTATAAGAGATAAATAATAGCCCTTTGCTTGAGAGTATTATCAGAAGGACACTGGACCAGAGATAGAAATTTTGTGCCTTTTTTTCTGCAGTTTCTTAGAAATAGAAACATTACTTACGGTTGAGGTATGGCAGGCTGATGAACCAGAGGAATTCAATAACCCTACAAGCAATATAGCAGTGTTCTTCAATCTAGGGTTCATTAACCATTTGGGGCACAGGGGTCCAATGACACTTTCACAGGGATTGCATATCACATATCCTGCTTATCATACATTTACATTAATATTAATAAAAGTAGCAAAATTACACTTATGAAATGACAACAAAATAATTTTATGGTTGTGGATCACCACATCATGAACTGTAGTAAAGTGCTGTAGCATTAAGAAAGTTGAGTAGCACTGTCTTGATAATTAAAAAAGACAAAGACAAGTACCTCTCCCAAAATTACAGAAATGTTAAAAATAATTTCTAGGGTGAGGAGATGCTCTGAGTATTCTGGGTGCCTGAGCACTGTTCTCTGGTCTGTGAACCTGCATGCAAACTACATGTGAAATGACAGCTACAGAAGTACAGCTGTGGTGAATGGGAGCTTTTTGTGCTATATCTGCATTTGACTCCCCCTGCTCCTGTAAGTAAGTAATCCCAATAAACTCATTGGTTCACCAAGTTGGACTATGGCAAAATTACTTTGCTGTTTCTTTGGTTGTCTGTCTGGTTAGAGTAAGTGGGATTTTTTGTTTGTTTGTTTTGTTTTGTTTTGTTTTCTCCAGAGGAACAGTTAATACAAAAAGAATCCATGCATATCTGTCAGCCAGTCTGCATGCCAGAAGAGTATCGCCTATAACTGTGTGCAGGTAGTTGTTCCCTTCACTGTCTAGTAGAATGTATGGAACTGAATATAATTACAGAAGAAATCAATTTTCTATGAAAGATTTCCTTTAGTGTATTTATTGGGGTCCAAAATAAAAAAGTTTTTTTTTTTTTATCATGTATGAAATTTCTCTGGATCTTCTATACTTTTTCAGAAAATTATCTCTTTTATATATAATTTAGTTTTCATTTTTAGAAGAATATACTATTTTGAATGTATTGCCTCTTTCAATTATATTTATTGTGTTTTATGGTCACTCTGACATAGTCAGCAGTCTGAGTCATGAATGGAAGTGATGTCCACCTCCCCTATTATCCTATCCCATCTTAGCCTCACACATACTAAAGACAAATCACTTAATCCTCTTCATTCAAACTCAATACAAAGGGACTCATAATTCTTAGGGTACATTCTGGGATCTTCAAAACCACTGTCAATAACCAAACTCATCAGCAATATATAGTTTCCTAAGACCTCTGTGTGACACTTGATGACAAGCAAAAATGCATAAGGAAATGTCCCTACTATACTTGACTCAGCTCCAACTACTGTCTGTTCAAGATTTTGATTGATTGAACATCAATGTGATTTCCTATTTATTTTGTTTTTGGTTAAGAAATTTATATTCATTTTACATACCAAACACATGTCCCCTCTCATTCCTCCTCTTGCACCCCTTGAGCTTCTCCCTCAACTAACCCCCCAAATCCCTCCTCCAGAAAGATAAGGCCTCACATGGGGAGTCAGCAAAGCCTGGTTTATTCAACTGAGGAAAGTCCTAGCTCCCACCCTTGCATCAGGGCTGTGCAAGGTGTCCCACCATAGGTAATGGGCTCTAAAAAGTCAGCTCCACACACCAGGGATAGATCTTGATACCACTGCCAAGGGGCCCTTAAACAGACCAAGCTACACAAATGCCTCACTTATGCAGAGCTTCTAGTCCAGTCCCATGAAGGTTCCAAAGCTGTTGGTGTAAAGTTCATGAGTTACCAGTAGCTTGGTTCCATTGTCTCTGTAGATTTTCCCATCATGATCTTGATGCCCCTAGCTCATAGAATCCCTCTTCCATCTCTTCCACTGGATTCCTGGAGCTTGGCTGTGGATCTCTGCATCTGCTTCCATCTGTTACTAGATGAAGGCTCTATGATGACAATTAGGGTATTCACCAATCTGATTACCGGGGTAGGCCAGTTCAGTGTGTGTGCTTCCCAAGAAAAGGCATGAGATCTTAAGTGCTAGGATTAAAGGTGTATGACTCTGTCTAATCTAGTGGCTGGCTCTGTCCTCCGATCCTCAAGCAAATTTATTAGGGTACACAATATATCACCACATCAGCTACATTTCCAGCATCGTGTCTGCCAGTATGTCACCATTCTCCCTCAACATGATGATAAGGGACTTAACCTCTGAAACTTTAAGTAAGCCCCAAATTAATTATTTTCTTTTACAAGATGTGCTTTGATCATGGTGTCTTTTCACTGCAATAGAATGCTGACTACAACAGAAGCTGGCACAAGGGAACAGGACATTGCTGTGAAAGGCTTGATCATGATTTTGTGTTGTTGTTGGTTTTTTTTTTTTTTGTCAGAATGAGGATTTTGGATTTTGGATTAATAAAGCAGATAATTGTGTAAAGCAGATGTAATGGGCTGTACTGCTTGAAACATGGAAGGCAATAGTGCTCAGACCAATGTAAATAATGATAGCCTATCTCAAGAGGTTTCAGAGGAGAGGAATATTAACAAGTGGCCTAGAGATAGTCCATGTAATATTTTGGCAAAGAATGTGACTCCTTTTTGCCCTTGTCTGAAAAAATTATCTGAGGCTACATTGAAGAGGTTTATATTAAGGAAATTTGGAGACAGCCTAGTATTGTCTATGTTGTGCAGTCACTAGTAGCTACACTTATGCAGATCTGTAATAAAAAGGAGAAAGCTGAGAAAGGAAATATACACAAGGTAATTGTAGAAGTAATTCTAAACAGACCTAGTAATTAAGAAACACAGAGCCAAATACAGAGTTAAAAGCCCAAGAGATCAGAGCATTTTCAAAGAGCCAAGACTACCATATCTTACCACTTGGCCACTGTAGTCACTTCCTGGGAGAGACAGATTTTTTTCCTGTGTAACTTGTCTTTTCATTGCCTTTCTGCTCTGTCTTCTCATTGGCTCTAAAGGCAACCACATGACGTCCTCATCACTGCCTGTCTATACAGACCTCCAGGTCTCTATGGTTGGTACTGAGATTAAAGGTTCAGGTCACTACACTTGGCTGTGTACTTGACCACACAGAGACTCTGCCTGCCATGTGATCGGATTAAGGGTGTATGCTACTACTGCCTGACATTGCTTATGGCTTGCTATAAACTCTGATATCCAGGCAAATGTTATTTATTAACATAGAAATAAAGTCACATTTCAGCACAATTAAAATATCAGCACAAGTAAGGTTTGAGGTGAAAAGCAGCACCAGGAAATAAGGAGATAAGTCCATTCCTCGGGGAAATAAAAATTTATAGAAGAAGCTGATGCTAAGTGGAATGAAAGGAATGGTGACTTCAGGGAAAGAAGCCACCCAGCTAAGTTTCCAACTTGTGAAAATTATTAAAGAAAATTACTGAGGAAACTATAAAAAACTTTTAAGGTGATGAAAATATATTTGAGCAATGGGGCCACATTTTAGGCCCAGCAACCAGAAGAACTTGACAGCTTTGGCCACATGCTCTGGATTTAGAGTCAAGAGTATAAGGGAAGTGTGGAATCTCAGTGGAGCTCTTAGGCCAGGGACATGTCAGTGGTGTGTCTACCTACAGGCTCAGAGAGGTCATTGCAAGAAACTATGAAAGTTAAACCTAGATTGTGGTGGAGACTTCAAGATGTTGGAGATACCAGAGTTGTGGGATACCTGACAAGAAGAGTGGAGACTGGGTATGGAACTACACCAGAAAGGGAAGTGTGTTTCAGAAAAAAAAAAAGCTGAAAGGTCTTGGAAAGCTGAGAAGTCCCTTGATATCAGATATGGAAATAGGGAATTTAGAATTTTCTCTGCTGCTTTTCTGTTTTGCTTTGGTCCAGTATTTCCTCACTATGTTTCATCCCCATCCTTCTGTATGGTAATGTACATTCTGTGCCATTGTGTGTTGCAAGCATGTGATCTACATTTTGATTTGATGGGGGATAACAATGAGCAGAATGACATGAGTCTCAGGGACTTTGAATTTTGGAATTTTTAGTAGTGTTGAGAATGTGAAGGACGATAAGTTTGAACTGAAATTGGACTGAAAATAATTTTTGAATTAAGATATTGCCAAAAGCCCATGGGCTTGGGGAATGGAATGCAGTGTTTTAATGAGAGAGACCACCACAGGGTCATATTGTTAAATGCTTAGCTATTTGAAAGAGATTAGGAGGTATGGCTTTGTTAGATGAAGTGTGTTAATGAGGATGGGCTTTAAGGTTTCAAAATCCTAAGCCAGGCTAAGTGTCTTTCTCTGTTTCCTGAGCATCTGGATGTAGAGCTCCCAGGTACTTCTCCAGCACCAAGTCTGCATGCATGCCACCATTCTCCCTGCCATGATAATGTTGAACTAAACCTCTGAAACTATAAGCAAGCCCCCCATTAAATATTTTCCTGTGTAAGACTTGCAGTGATCATGCTAACTATTTACAGCAGTAGAACAATGTCTAAGACCAAAAGCAGACATAAGCCTGGTGAAGAAGGTAACAAAGGCTCTATTGTCAGTGCAAACTGGATGGTAAAGATTGCTCTTTAGTATATATTATCTTCTGGAGACCCCGTTTTATAAAAATGAGCTTTGGATCTAAAAACATCCAGTTTCTATCAATTTTCTATACTATTATTCTCACTTTCAATTATGTTAAGGACATTCTATTATGGAAAAGTTGGGCTGACTGTGCCAACTCATGATTTCAATCACTATTTGTACATTTCTTTAGCTACCTCAACTTCAGTACAAACTAAGAACCTGATTTAGAGCTAAATGCGAGACAACTAAACCTCATTACACTGAAGATATCCCTTAAATCACGTCTGCTAACACACAGAAGCAAACTTACCTTTGAAAATATGAGTCTCTCTTGCAATGTCACTGACTTGACCATTTGTTCATTCCTGACATACCTTCACTTCTTAAATAAACCTTTGATTACTCACCGCTGTGTCTTTCCATAAATTATTAAACTTTATAGTCCTCAATATTAAAACTCAAAACTTTGACATCATCACAGAAAACAGCACTTCATGACAAAGAAGTCTTTTTTCCAGATTTATCTTTCATTTTTATTATCATTTTCTAAAATTTGATACAAGTGTATTTATATCATTTCCACTACACTTTCTCCTCCCTCAAACTCATTCCATGTTCTCCATGCATTTATCCCAAATTCATTTATTCTGTTTAAAAATTATTGTTGTTTATACACACACACATACACAATCACATACAGAGAAATATACACACATATACATACACACAGCAATAACGACAACAACCCCACTTAACTATTTTCCAGATGTGTTGTAAAAGAAAACTGAAAGGAATTTTCCTGCTGAGTGATATTTAGTGGTGTCCTTCATTTGTTAAGATAAAGAATATAGAGATAAATACATGACAGAGCAATAAGCTACATCAGAGGAATTCAAGTGTGAATTTCCACATTCAGAAATGAGACAGATAAACAGTAAAGCTATAAATGTACTATTGTGGATTTCACATTACACATTCTGATATCACTTATTTCCAAGTTCCCTTACATCTGCCTTCTGCCTCATTGCAACCTCCCAACAAAAACAAAACCATATTGAGAAGAAAAACAAAAAGCAAACAATCAAACAAAACAAATCAAGACCAAAAATAAAGAAGAAGAAACCTCTTGTCATGGAGGCTGTAATGTGGCCTGTTGAGTTACACAGTTTACCCGTTGGTCCATCTGTACTTGAAGCAGTTCATTGTCTCCAGTCATTGGCCTGGCTTGAGGACTCTGATTTCTGCTACACTACCAATAGTGGGATCTCACTGGGGCTTCTCTTGGATATCCTTTTGTCCTATGTTATGGAGATGCTGCTGTTTTGTCCTCTTCAGATGTTCCAACAGTTCATGGAGTCTCTGAATGTTGGGGTGGGCCAACTCATAGCCCTGGTTCTGGGCCCATTTTGAAGCTGGATTGGTCAGCCCACCAGCTTTCCCTCCTTGTCACTACCTAGGTGCACTCTCCAGTACTGTCTTAACTAGCTCACCCAATACATCCTTCAGCAAGAATTGAGGCCAGTTCTCCTGCTCTCAGGTCCTTAGATCCAGGTCACCGACATGCATATCACCAAGGCCAGTTCTATTGTTTTTGCCCAGGCAAGATGCAGTGCCTTCTCTCCCAAATGCTGTAGGAGAGGAATTGTAGAGTCAGCTCTTCTGTTCTTGCACCCTCAGGGTCAGCTCACCTGCATTCCTGACCACAAGCTCCACTCTAATGTGCTGCCCATGTAAGGTGCATGACTGTGGTTAGGGGTAGGGCCACAGATCCTAAGTGTTGGCAGTCAGCTCTCCCTTGAGGGAAAGGGTCAGCTCTAATGTTGAAGTATCCAGTAAGGAACTGGGCCAGCTATCTCAGGGCCAGTGAAGGGTGTGGCAAATTCATTATAGCATGGTTTCAATGATTTCCTGTGCTAAAAAGGGGCAATGGTTACTTTCACAGACTTCGGTTGCAGGACCATGAATGTTGACAGCATGAATGTTGGCAGCAGCCTCACCTGGATGTCTCAACAGCCTAGTGTTAGTACAGGCCAACCAGATCAATATAGTTGTGGTGGCAGTATTGCCCTTGGGAACCAACATGGTCTCCAGTGACTTATCAGAGTCTAGGCATCTGCATGGCCCTCAGTGAAAATAGGAGTGATGAATATCACCTATGACCTTGGCCCCTGCAAGACCACAAGTCTGGCATGGCACTAGGCAGTGACCCCTTCCCAGATGTCACCATGACACCAGATGGTAGCACTGGCCACACAGAACAGTATGGACACAGCAGAAGCACAGATCTTGGATGCTTACATGGTCTTAGATGGCTGACCAGAAACTGATCATCTTCATGGCTCTCAGTGTTAACAGGAGACATGGGCATCAAATCAGATCCTGGCTGCTGTAAGGCCACATATTCAGACAAGGTAATTTTGGCTTCAGGACTGGCCCAGATGACACCATGGCCTGGGAGACAGTCAGGTCACTCAAATCAGCATATCCCCAGTGGCTTCATGGTCATTAGATACCCTCTTGGCCACAGATTGTGGCCCAGACCCTATGGATCTATGGGGTCTTTAGTGGCAACATGGGCCACAGACATCAATTCAGACCCTGGCTGTGGGAAGATTATGAACCCAGACAGGGTTCAAGGCATCAGCTTGGAACCAGATGTCACTGTGGCCCAAGGTGGCAGTGCAGGGCACTTGGCCCAGCCTGGTCTGCAAGGAAGTGTGGCCCACAAACACAAATATGCTTATATGAACCCTATGTGGTAGCACGGACCCCTGGCATTGGCAGTTTCTTTGATGGTCTCAACAAAGACCCTGGCTGGGACAGGTATATGGATCCAGACATGACACTTGGGCACAGCCCAAGTCTGGATAATAGCATGGCTTCTGTTGGCAGCACTGGCCACCCAAATCAGACTGACTGATCTAGTAGCAGGAGAGCTCTCAGATACCAATATGGTTACAGGTTATGGCCCAGGTGCTGTACATCCACATGGCACTTAGTGGCAACATGGGCCAGGGACATTAACACAGATCCTGGCCCATGGGGCTATGGGACCCAGACATGGTCTTGGCAACATCACAGATGAGGATGTTACCCTTGCCCCAGCTGGCTGCTCAGGTCACCAAAGATTAGCACAGTCCTATGACAGCAATGGTCCTCAGATACCAACATGGCCCCTCCTCCAAATACCAACATGGCCCCCTCCCTCAGATATCAACATGGACCCATCAACTGCTCTTAGGCGACCTAGACGCAAGACATAAATTTAAGCATTCTTGTTCATGATAGTTTTGTAATATCTGTTTACTTTGACTAAAGACAGCTATTTTACTAACTTGTGAAAAATCGTGACATCAAAGGTTTAGAACAAAATGTAACTTTAAAAATTAATGTGAATTAGCCTAAAATAATATTAATGCTTCCCAGTGAAATGTGTAACTACATGAAAAAATAAAAGGAAAATGATATACATAATTTAGGTATGATCCTTTGGGCACATACACTATCTAAGAGGGGGAAGAAGTATAAAGAAATCTTCTTTTCCTGTCTGCCTGGAACTCCCCATCTGCGACCACAGGTGAGTGCCCTGGGGTATAGCCAGAGAGGCGACTCCCCTGGGTCCCACTGCTTGGACACAGGCCATCCCAGGAGGATCTGAGCAACTTGAAGCCCCAGTTTCCAGCCAATTGGGCGGGCACCTGCAGAAGGCTCCACTTTGTCCAAGGACTGCAGAAAGACACAGCAGTCTCCACACCGTGCAACCACACCTATCTGCCAGAGACCCAGCCACTTCCTGAGAATCAGAGACCAGCCCCCAGCTTCCATCCTTGCCCCTGGAAACTCACATCTGGACCAGAGACAAGAGGAACTCCCATCTGGAAAAGAGGAGCTCCCATCTGGACAAAACAAGGAGACCCCAGGGTCTTCCTGAGACTCAAAGTCCAGACACACAGCTCCTATCCAGCCAGCACTCTCATCTGGACCAGTGCTCCCATCTGGCCCAGAGCTGCCATCTGGACCAGAGAGAGGCTCCCTAAATCTGTTAAATCTCTCTGGACCAAGTACACTGATAAGCCCAAGAACGAACCCATGAGGACATGGGCAGATGCCGAGGCAGAAGTATATACAACAAAATAAAGATCAATACAGCATCACTAGAACATAGCTCTTCTCCAACAGCTAGACCTGAACACGACAGAATGGAAGAAGAAGAAGAAAACAACTTATAAGTAACTTCATGAAGTGGCTAGAGCCTTATATAGAAGAAATCAAAAATAAAGTAGAGGAACAAACAAACAAAAAATGAGAAAAACGTTATAAAAAACTAGAGGAAAGGACAATTAAAGCAGAAGAAAACAATAAGTCCTTGAAAGAAAATCTTGAGTTGTTGTTGAGAGAGATAGGTTTGGTCTTTTTTATGGTGTCTCAAATTTTTTGGACATTTTGAGTCATGAGTTTGTTGGTTTTAGTGTTTTCTTTGACTGATGAACTATTTCTTCTACTGTATCTTCAACACCAGAAGATTTCCTCTCTTCCATCGCTTGCATTCTGTTGGTTATACTTGCCTCAGAATTTCCGTTTGTTTTACTCAGATTTTCTATTTCCAGCATTCCTTCTGCTAGTGTCTTCATTTTTTCTATTTCCCTCTTCAGGTCTTGGACTGTCTCCTTGTTTTTTTTCAAGATT
>NW_023412883.1:0-3452 GCF_903995425.1 Onychomys torridus
GCAAGCTTTATAGCCACTTTGGAAATCAATATGGCGCTTTCTTAGAAAATTGGGAATCCATCTCACCCAAGACCCAGGTATGGCACTCTTGAACATATATCCAAGGAATGCTCAATCATACCACAAGGACATTTGCTCAGCTATGTTCATATAAGCTTTGTTTGTAATAGCCAGAACCTGGAAACATCCCTTCAACTGAAGAGTGGATAAAGAAAATGTGGTACATATACACAATGGAGTACTACTCAGCAGAGAAAATCAATGACATCATGAGGTTTGCAGGCAAAATGGATGGATCTAGAAAAAAATCATCCTAAGTAAAGTAACCCAGACTCAGAAAGACAAACATGGTATGTATTACTCATAGTTGGATAGTAGATATAAAAAAATATGATTAGCCTGTTATACAACTACAGAGAAGCTATCTAGAAAACAGGACCCTAAGAAAGACACATGGATCGCCCAATGACAGAGAAATGGATGAGATCTACATGAACAACATTGATGACAGTGGAAGTAATGAAGGGCAAGTTTCAGGGGAAATGGAGCTTAGGGGAGCAGGAGATCCCATATGGATCAAGAACAGAAAGGGAGAACAAGGAATAACAGACCATGATAAATGAAGACCACATAAGAACAAGAAGAATCAACGTGCTAGAGAGGTCCCCAGAAATCCACAATGATACATCCACTGTAGAATAATGGCAATGGCTGAGGGTGGCAATGGTCGAGAGAAAGCCTAATCTGACCTAATCTGGTGATCACATGGCCAAACACCCTAACTATCGTGCTGGAACTCTCTTCCAATAACTGATGGGTGTGGATGCAGAGATCCTCGGCCAATCCTCAGATGGAGCTCTAGGAATCCAATTGTCAAGAAAGAGGAGGGACTGTATGAGTGTGAATTGTTGAGACCAAGATTGGAAAAGCACAGGGACAAATAGAATTGAAAATTTATTAATCAAGAAAAATAATAAAAAAAGCATTCATTTTTCTGTGTCTTATTTGGGTTTTATTGCTTTGAAGAGACACCATGACCATGGAAATTGCAACAAAGAAAGTATGTATTTGAGAGGGTGCCTTACATTTTCAGAGAATCAGTCCATTAACATCATGGTGGGTAGCATGGCAGGATGTAGGCAGAGGTGATGCTAGCTATATCTTGACCAGAAGGCATCAGGTAGCCAATATATTGTGACACTGAGTGAAGCTTGAGAAAAGAGACCTCAAAGCTCACCCCTACAATGAAGCACTTCCTCCAACAAGACTACACCTACCACAACAAGGCCACACCTCCTGACAGTACCACTTCTTTGGGGGCATTTCCACTCAAACCACCATACCTGTCAATTAGAATTTAAACAAAGATATGAGATGTGAATTTCTAACATTTCATGACTGTATTCAATGCACCTAATGTTTCCATGTGTGTGCATGCATATATGTTTTTAATACCCTTTATATATTTTAGGAATCTTGTTTTCATTTCAAACATGTTTTTACTGTAAAAAAAGAGCTCCTTTAAAAAAATGTTAGCAGTTTTGGCATAAAAGAAACAGTGTACCAAGTGCTTGCATAATAGGCTGGAATCAATAGTACAATGGAGAACATTTAATCTTTACTGTATAACTCCACTTCTGACATAGTAACTTAGGTACTTCCAATAAGAGATAATTAGGTGAAACTTCTGATAATCTATGAAAAAATGTGAAATGTCCTGCTGTTATCAGTTCTGTATAACTTGGGCTCATGCCCCTGACTACTGATTTGTAAACAGTGGTTCTATTAATTAATTAATCTATCTATCTATCTATCTATCTATCTATCTATCTATTTATTCAGTTTGGTTTTTCACCAGACAGGGTTTCTCTGTGTATCTTTGTGCCTTTCCTGGAACTCACTTGGTAGCCCAGGCTGGCCTCAAACTCACAAATACCTGCCTAGCTCTGCCTACCGAGTGCTGGGATTAAAGGTGTGTGCCACCACCGCCCGGTGTAAACAGTGTTTTGTGTACTCATTTCTACACAAGTCTTCACTTTGGATAAATTGTTCTACATTCTTTCAATTGAAACAGTGTTTTGTGTGCATTCTTCATATTTATGAGTACCTATTACTCGATTTTATGTCACTATCTCAGAAAAAAGTATGTAAATCTTTGGAAACAACATTATTTGATTCCTCTCATTTCTTGTGTATTTCCTCCCACTTCTTTTGTAGAAATGTATAGAACCCTAAGAGATAGGTGCCTTGTATCTTGTCATCTGTGTAATCAGTATAATAATATCAAGGGAAGAGAACATGAATGCTCTCAGATAAGGTGCAGGAGAAAGTTTTTTATAAATATGTAGGAGACCATAGGTAGAGTCAGAGACTTCTAGAGAGTCCAGAGTGGACATTAACAGATTGAACTATGTGAGGAGAGGCAGAAGAGGAGAGTCATACAGAGAGAAAAGAGTTTGCAGGAGCTAGGAGGCCCAATTTTTCTCCAGAGAGAATGCACTGGAGAAAATAATTTTCCTATCAATTACTAATTATGTCTAAGACTCTGCAATGATTTGTTGAAGAAGTTCTCTCTTCTTAAAGCATCTGATGTTTTTAATTAATTAATAGAAAATAAATTTAAAAGCATCTAATATTAGGAAAACTTGCACCAAGAGTAGTAGGAAATGTTTTGAAAATAAGCTCATATTCTGAATTTAAATTTAATAAACACCTGGTAGCATCATAGACACATCTAGAAAAATAATCTCTCTGGGAAGAAATTTTGTAGTTCTCAATAAAATAAAGTATGTACAAATTTTCTTATCAAGTAAAAGCAAGTATAACTACTTTGGTGAGAGACACAGGTATAACTAAGTATTTATATTCTTAGATGCCAAAGTTAAAGTTAGAAAATATTTTTATATTCATCTCTAGAACTAAAGTGTTTTCATATTCTTACAGAATGCTACTTATTTATCAGTTCACATTTAGAAAGATTCTGTAGATTTAAGAGAAAAAAATTGTTAATTTGTATTAGTTACTGTATTAGTTACTTCTTTTATGAAAAATATCTGAATTGAACAATATAATGGAAGCTACCTATTCTTGTTTCCTTTTTAGCAGAGATGTCATTATTTCAGGGTAGACAGAGAATATGCAGATAACCTCTAGGTGGTGAAAGCATGAGGTGTCAAGACTTCATGTAGTAGAGGACAAGGAAGCTGAGAGTGAAGGCCAGAGCCTGAGGTCAGTAGAATCTGCAAATGTCTATGAATAACAACCCACTGGAATTACATGGGTCCAAACTTTTAAAAGTCCTAGAACCTCCACATAACTTCAGAACCTATGTTCCCAAAACAATTGAATTAAAGATAGGAAAAACACCACTGAGCAGAGACCCTTAATTTCAAATCTGCATCCAACATCCAAAGTAGTATTGAGATGATATAGTCCCCACTAATGTGTGTGAT
>NW_023412884.1:0-1974 GCF_903995425.1 Onychomys torridus
GGAACCCTAGTTCACTTTTGACTAGGAATTGGGTTGTTTTTCTATTTAATATAGGGAAACTACTCGCTTTCAGATTCTGATAACAACTGTATTAATTAAGGTTCTCTACATGATCAGTACTGGTAGAATGCATCTCTTCATGTATGTAGAAAACAGATTTAATTGAAAGTCTCAAAATCTGTGGTTCAGGTAGTACAAACTTTTTGCCTATCAGTGGAAAATTGAAGAGTCTGGTAGATGTTCACCTTCAAGAGGCTAGATATTTCAGCTGGCCCTCAGTATACACCAAAATTCCAAGAAAGTAGGCTCTAATGTTGGTAAAGGAATGAAGTTGTAGCCAGTGCTAAGACAAGCAGGCAAAGAGACAGAGCATCCTCCTTCAATATAATTTATATATGTGTTCTGCCTCCTGAGAAACAATCCAGATTAAAGTTGCATCTTAAACTTCGTTTCATTTTTTGGTGTTTTTAAGACAGGGCTTATCCAAGTAGCTTGGGAACTCATTCTGTAGACCAGGCCAGCATCAAACCAAGGAAATCCCAACTGTTTCTGCTTCCCAAGTGCTTTGGTTAAAGGTTTACACAGCCACTCAGCATCTGAAATTGGATTTCACCTCAAATGATCCAAATTGAAGATGTGTCTTTAATTTGAAAACATTAAAAAAATCTATCACAGGTATACCCAACTATTCTTGTTTTAGTAAATACCAGAAGTAGTCAGTTTTACTACCAGAAATGACCACCACAGTAGCCAAGAATGAAGAAATGGTAAAAATTTCTTACTTGCAAGAGGCAGGGAATGCATGCTTTTCCTATACAAATTATCTGGATTTTACTTAGGAAATCTGGACATGTTCATGTAGAATTACCTCTATTCTTAAGCAGACAAGTAACCAAATCCACTTGTGAACATGGTCACAATGTAAAAGCAGAGATATTTAGGAGTATTCTTACTGCAATGTGATCCAGAAACATGTATAAATTATAAAATTGATGGAAAGAAATGCCTGTGGCATGTTCATCGTGTATAACAAGATCTTAGCTGAACATCAAAAAATGACACAGTGAAAAATATTGCTTTGGAGCCCATGTCAATCTTGATGTCCAATCTGAAAGGTAACTGTACCAATGCCATTCTCAGTGATGGAAAAGATAGAGAACACAAATACAAAAACTTCAAGGAAAGTCACTTAACAGCACTGTATACTCTCCTTTCATGTGAATGGTTGTGAGGAACCATATTAACCTCAGAATGAAGCTGCTTTTGCCTCTGAACAGGCTGGCTCAGTGGAAGGCCATGGCTCCTTCCATAGTGATGCCATTTTAACTAGCCATGCCAGGCTGTAGTTGCACACTTCTTTAATCCCAGCACTAAGGAGGCAGAGGCAGGTGTATTTATGTGAGTTCTAGGCAAGCCTGGTCTACAGAGTGAGATCCAGGACAGGCTCCAAAGTTACACAGAGAACCTGTGTTGAAAAACAAAAGTAAACAAACAAAGGAAGGAACGAACAAATCAATCAATCAATAAATCAATCAACTTTCTTCATACATGGAAATTTGTTCTACCAGTTCTGATCATGTAGACTAAAGCAATTGTATTTTTTTTCACCTGCCCATTGAGTAAGATATGCTGACTCGTAATAGTGCCTATAAACACATTCTTCCTAGCTAAATTATTCTCTAAGTATTAAACTATCCATTAAGACTACTGTTTACTATTATTCATTTCCCAACAGTTTGCTCTGAATATCTGGTAAAAATAACTCTTAAGGCAATGGACCTAATTTCTTGGTTGTGATCTAGTTCCTCCTTTCCTTTTCTTTGGTGGTTATTTGAGTCGCTGTGACAACCAGGTAAACGTACTTTCATTTCACTTGATGTCGTGTTCAGTCACACAACAAACACTCTCCTTGTGTGTCTTTATATCTTTCTTTAGTTGTTATATTCCAGGTACCCTGCTGCCAGTGTTATCAGG
>NW_023412885.1:0-48356 GCF_903995425.1 Onychomys torridus
AAGATACAGCGTGTTACAGACTCCAGCCACCAACACTGGACATCCCACAGTGCTGTAGGACACCCTGTGTCCCTCATCACCTGAGAGGCTTGGTTTTGCTGCTAAGGGGCTGAGACCTTCCTGCCAGAGTGTTCATCACCTCAGTTACAAGAGAAGGGAGTCAGTTCTTGTCTTTCTCTTCACATAATTTCATGAAAAGATGAGGTTTGGGAGAAAGGTGAAAACCAAGTAGAGACAGGAGAAGAGGATGGGGTAAAGTTTTTCAAAAATTTACAAAAAATAAAATGAGTTTCAGGTTTTTCCATTATAAAAAATTACATACAGTGCATGGGAAGAACAAACAGAAAAGAAAAACACACACCCACTCTTCCCAGAAACTCCTATTCCTGGTTCTCAATGAGTTCGGAAGGAACCTGCCACTGTGTTCACTGTAATTTAATAATTATTGTTCTGGCAACCTCATCATCATGGCCACTGGTGACAGTTCCTACCAGGTTGGCAAAGGCTAAGCACCAATACCACAAATTCGTGATTTCTGAGATTGAATTGGAATTAAAAGTGACCATGTGTAAATGATAGCAGGCACTTTACATCCCTGTGAGGTAGGCCTCTGTGGGATGTTCTTTAGAGTCTGCAGCCTACATTCCTTACAGATATTTTTGTTAAAGTTTTCATATCTCAAACTCAGAAGAACTTACACCAAAATAGTTCTGCTCTGTGTACCAAGGTGATAAATGCAAGTTGAGGATATTTAATTAAAGTGAGAATTCTCACCTTTTAGTTCTCTGATAGTATATCTTAACAATAGGTATTTCAGTAAATGTTTGTAACTTGACAACTTATCCACTTATTCCATTGTGAGTTATTTACTTCTTAGAAATAAATGTTGATCTTAAATTAATATTGAGAGACTCTAAATTAGGGAAATGAATACTATTAGAAAAAAACACCCTTGTTTGCCTTTGTGCACAACATTGTTCCCATGCTGAGAGGCTGTCAGAGCACAGTGTCTCCTCTGCAGATGCTGAAAACCTCCCTGAACCCCACTGCTCCTCCTCCACAGCCTGCTTGGACCTGACTACCCTCTGATTCTGCATTTGGGTGCAGAGCACTTACCCAGATGGAAGAGGCAGCGAGAACTCTGCCTGGGGAGATTCTGCACAGTCTTAGGTAGAGCGTTTTCTTAATGCATCTCTGTGGCATGTAATTTTAGTGTCTGTTAAAAGTGACAGGTTCCCAAAGGAGAGCATGGAAATGTGGTATCCCAGTGGACACCATACCTGTGTGTCAAAGTACTTACTCTGCCCCGAATAACAGCTATCTGGGGAGGACTGAGTGCAAACTTTATCTGAGCTCCCTTGCCACACTCTCGGGAGGAGTCAGAAAATTTGCACCATTAGACAACCCTAGCTTTGCTCACTTTACTAATTAGACTTACTTTGGAACAATTCCATTACCATGATGCCTCTCTTCTGGGATGTGGGCTTCTGGGGCTCCTATGAGTTCCCTGACATAGGAGGGTGCTCCCTCTATAGTTCATGACAGTCAGCCTCTCCCTGGGTCAGTCTTCCCATGGAGCAGAAAGTTGGCACCAAATAGACAACCCTAACTTTGCTCACTTTACTCCTTAGACTTAATTCAGACCAATTTCATTCACAGTGTTTCCTTTCCAGGCTGTGGGACTCCTGGGCCTCACAAGACTTCCCATGGTTTGAGGGTCCTCTTCCAACAGTGTAGACTAACAGCCAGTTCCAGGGTCAGTCCTCCCATGGACATCTGGTTTGCAAGTGGTGTTGATTCTTTGTTCCCTGATTTCTGAAATCTGTTCAGGATTTAAGATGTGATTAAATTTTGCATATCAGCTCTCTGTCAGAGGTTGGGTTGGTGAAGATCTTTTCCCATTGTGTAGGCTCCCATTTTGTCCTAATCATGGTATCCTTTGCCTTACAGAAACTTTTCACTTTCATAAGGGCCCATTTATTAATTATCAATTTTAGTGGCTATACTATTGGTGTTCTGTTCAGGAAGTTGTCTCCTGTCCCAATGGGTTTGAAATTATTTTCTACTTTCTCTTCTACCAGGTTCATTGGGCTGATTTCCAACATATATAAGTAACTCAAGAAACTAGATATCAACAAACCAAATGATCCAATTTAAAAATGGGGTGTAGATAGAAACAGAGAATTCTCACAGAAGAATATCAAGTGTCTAAGAAACACTAATGGAGATGTTCAACATCCTTAGCCATCAGGGAAACGCAAATCAAAAGGACTCTGATCTTCCATTTTACATCTGTTAGAATAACTAATATCAGAAACACTGATGACAGCCTATGCTGGAGAGGATGTGGAGTAAGGTAACACTCTTCCATTGCTGGTCAGAATGCAAACTTTGACAACCACTTTGGAAATCAGTATGGCAGTTTTTCAGAACTGGGAATGAATCTACCTCATGATCTATCAATAATAGTCTTGGGCATATACACAAAGTATACACACTCATACCACAAGAATATTTGCTCAACTATTTTCATAGCAGAATTCTTTGTAATATCCAGAACCTGGAAACAACCTAGATGTCCCTCAACTGAAGAATGGATAAAGAAAATGTGGTACATTTACACAATGGAGTATTTCTCAGGTGTAAAAAAACGATGACATCATGAAATTTGCAGGCAAATGGATGGAACTAGAAAAAACCATCCTGAGTGAGGTAACGAAGACCCAGAAAGACAAACAAGGTATGTGCTCTGCTGTGAGATGTTCTGTATATTAAATGTGTTGTTCTGATTGGTTAATAAATAAAACTCTGATTGGCCAGTAGCCAGGCAGGAAGTATAGGCAGGGCAAGAAGAGAGGAGAATTCTGGGAAGTGGAAGGCTGAGGCAGAGAGATGCTGACATCTGCCACCATGAAAAGCAAGATGTAAGGTACTGGTAAGCCACGAGTCATGTGGTAACTTATAGATGAATAGAAATGGGTTGATTTAAGATACAAAAACAGTTAGCAAGAAGCCTGCCATAGCCATACAGTTTATAAGAAATATAAGTCTCTGTGTGTTTACTTGGTTGGGTTTGAGCAGCTGTGGGACTGTTGGGTGAGAGAGATTTGTCCTGAGTGTGGGCCAGGCAGGACCAGGAAATCTCTAGCTACAAATGTCACCCAACAATTTGGCAAGAATTTCCACCTAATTCTTGAGAAAAAAAGATTCTAAAACAGAGCTAAAAACAGCTTCCTAATTGTCTCTCTCAAGTTAGCAGCAGCCTGCTAGTTTGAGCTACTGAGGCATGTTCCTGGGTGTTCACTTGATCTGAAGTAAGGCATGAATGAGGCATCTGCAGCAGCATATTATGTCACGTGGTGGATTTAGCCTTTGCTAGTAAAAAAAAAAAAAAAAGAAGAAGTTTCTGTGCTACATGATGCTTTGATAGAACCGCTTCTGGAAGTTGATGGTGCTGGATGGTGCATATGGCTCTAAACCCAGAGCTGGTGGTCAAGTGTTCCACTGCCATGTTAGGAAGCTGACAGGACAGAGCTATCAGCCACAGCTGCTCTTTCAGTCTTGGAAATGTTGCAGTTTAAAGTAGTATGTTCACAATAAGATAGATTCAGATGGGATAGTTTACAATGTGTGTAAAATACATGTAGGCTTGAAAGAAAAAAAAAGGAATATATACAGTTATATAAAGAAATACATAGTTTTAAAAGATAAAGTCTTTAAAGAGACAATAAAATTAATATAAAAAATAAGTCACATGAAGATAAATATCACACAGAGAATCTGGATAATGTTGTCTTTGATATTCTTAACTGCAGAAAGACATTTGATTGTAAAAGCTGTTGAGGTAAGCCAATATGTATATTTTAAAGATACTTTGACTTCAAAATTTGGATCTAAGGATATGTTGCTTTGGAAAGGAGGCTCTGCTCTTGTTTTCACAGACAGCCAGAGGCTGTGGATTTGTTCCAGATTAAGATACATCAGGTTTGAACAGCCAAGACCCCCTAAAAGGTCTCTGAAGACACCACGGCCCAGATGATCCAACATCCAGAATGGTTTCAAGGCAACTCGCTCAGATGATACACTCTCGCAGACTACTCCATAATCCTAAAATTTTTTTTGTGTCCCCATAAGATAGAGTGCCCCCCCTCCATCAGGAAGTAGTAAGAGAAGCTACACCCAAATTCCCAAATATACCAAGCTGGTTTTGGAGATGGCATTGGATCACTCCTTCTCTAAACCCAAACATATTGCTTAAAAAATAAAAAAGAAAAAGTTTAAGAGATTCTTGTGTCCCATATCAGAAGAGCCCTCTGGTTTGGGACAGAGAAAAACCAATATTGTTATTTAAATCAGGTTGATTATAAATGTGATCTTTTTCTAAAGAAGAAAAAAGGGGTATGATATACATGTAATAGGATGAAAGGATAGATTAATGAACCGACTATTAAAGAGCAACTTGTTTTAAATGTTTTACATTGCTATGGATTTTAGTTTATTAATACAAGTTTAAACTTAATTTTGTTATACTGTATATATATATATTTCTACTCTCATTGGAGTCATTTTGTTTATGTAGCTTATTTATATTGCAACGGATAATTAAGAAATACAGACTAATAATTAGTCTTCTATGATAGTCAAACTTGTTTTCAAGGCATACATAGTTATATTTCAGATAGATAGGTAATCTTTAAATACTTCAAAGACCTACAGAATATGGTATTTAAAGTGTTTTAAAAAATCAGCTGGGCGTTGTTGGCACACACCTTTAATCCCAGCACTCGGGAGACAGAGGCAGGTGGATCTTTGTGAGTTTGAGGCCAGCCTGGTCTCCAAAGCGAGTTCTAGGAAAGGCACAAAGCTACACAGAGAAATACTATCTTGAAAAACAAAACAAAACAAAAAAATAAACTTTCTGGACAATGAGACATGTCTGCTCCTGGCAGCACCAATTTACTTCCCAAAGAGAGGAGGTTGTTCATCAAAGACACTCCTTGTGGAGTTTATCTTCCTTCTTCCTGGCAAAAATAGACATTTGGGCAAGAAACTGTTCTTGCCTGGACTGCTTGAAAAAATGTATTGACTGAACATGCAGGACCCATAGGAAGGTGACCACTGAACTTTGCATGGCAAAATGGTCCTTCAGGTTCCTGCTTCACAGAGGAAACTGCCAGACATTCTACAGGATACTGAGAAAAGTGACTGAGAGACTCTAGACCTGTGGGCTAAAGACAGATGCCCTAAATTTACAAAGGATCTTTGGAGAACTGTCCAGGCTGTCAGCTGTCTCTGTCTACTCTTGCAAGACTTCTGAAAGTTGCTTGCATCCTTTTTCCATTCCTCATGTACTATATCCTTCTGAGATCTTTGATGTAGCTGAAGACTAGATATTTATAATTTCTGTTAGTTATGATAAAAGGTAAGTTAGATATGAAACCTTAGACTCACAAATATAAGATGTGATAATTTCCTGAATTTTGACGAATACAAATAGAATAGTTATTATAAATGGACTAGATATTGTAACTGTAATTCTTTCTTGATAATTGTTTGTTATGTGTAATTTTTACTATGTGAAAGTTAAAAAGATTGAAAAATGTAAAGGGGAAGTGCTGTGGGATAATCTGTATGTTAAACATGTTGCTCTTATTGGCTAATAAATAAAACACTGAATGGCCAGTAGCCAGACAGGAAGTATAGGGAGGACAAGGAGAGAGGAGAATTCTGGGAAGTGGAAGGCTGAGGCAGAGAGACGCTGACATCTGCCACCATGAAAAGCAAGATGTAAGTACTGGGTAAGCCATGAGTCACATGGTAACTTATAGATTAATAGAAATGGGTTGATTTAAGATATAAGAACAGTTAGCAAGAAGCCTGCCACAGCCATACAGTTTATAAGAAATATAAGTCTCTGTGTGTTTACTTGGTTGGGTTTGAGCAGCTGTGGGACTGGTGAGTGAGAGAGATTTGTCCTGACTGTGGGCCAGGAAAGACCAGGAAAACTCTAGCTACAGTTTTTGAGAATCCTGGTGCTAGGGAAACTCTTAGAAACCCACAAGGATGACCCCAGGTAAGACTCCAAGCAATAGTGGAGAGGATCCCTGAACTGGCTTTCCCCTGGAATGAGATAGATGACTACCTAATTATCATCATAGCACCTTCAACCAGTAACTGATGGAAGCAGGTGCAGAGATCCACAGCTCAGCACTGGGTGGAGCTCCTGTAGTCCAGTGGAAGAGAGCCAGGAGGGATTCTATGATCAAAGGGGTCAAGATCAGAATGAGGAAACTAGATCATTATTTCCACTAGACTATTAGTGCACTAAGGTACCCTCTTAGTGCTTGGATTATCAGCATGTGCACACATGCATGACTTTTTCTTGTGTGTTGGGGAATCTGTTCTCTGAACCTCGTGCATGTATAGTAATCATTTTACCCCGTGAGTCATCTCTCAACTCACTCCCTGCTGTTAATACATGAAAAGCACTCTATCCACATTAACACCAAAGGATTATCTAAGGTGAACAGTACAGTATACTGATGTCTGGATTCTACAACCTCTGGATTAATAATATCCTGTGGAGATCAATATGTCATTCACAGATGCTGAGTTTCATAGAAGGTTTCAGAGAGATCCTAGAGTGTAGCCATTAGTACTTTTTAATGGCCAGAGCTTTGGAGTCAGTCAGCATACATATGATGTCTCCTCTGTTACATAATGAATGATGGAGCCATGAAGACAGCTGCAGTATGTAAGAGCCCCTATTTCTCATCTCACATATGAGTAGGGCAGGGATTACTCCCAGGGTATTGTGGGATTAAGGAAATAGTAGATAGTAGGTGCTTTGTAGCCACTGAGTGCTCCCTAAGTAATCCTGGGGGGTGTCTGACTTTGTGTATCCTCATCAGAGGACCCCCTGCTGGAATCTGTGTGCCTGGTCCATAGCTGACACTGTAAAAGGTACCTGTGAGAGAACATGTGGCTGTTATTATTGTAGACAAAGCTGTTGTGGAACATATCAGTTTCTAATATGATAAAGATGCTCACTGGCTTTTGACTGAGCATACAAACTGCATTTCCCAATACCCTTTGCAGATCTGAGGAGGCATGAGTGTTGTGGCCAATGCTAACTAGGCTGAGGCCAATTGGGCTTTGGGCTCTCTTCATTCCCTTGACCCAGAATTGCTCTTGACATTTTAGTACCTTAATGGTAAAGTCCCATTTCATTGTGTTGACATGTGACCTTTGTCAGACAACACAACTCATTAAACATGGAGAAAGTACATGTAACAAAATCTTCCACCACCTTGTCTCCTCCCATCACTCAATGTTTGAGTTGTTTCCTCAAGTAAAATTCCTAAAATTTGGTGATATACAAGTATAAATAGTGGTTTATCCAGGTGTCGAATATGAGTTTAACATTGCTACATTTCTGTCAATTGGTCTTTTAAACATTGAGTGACACACAGTGCAGACACCCATGGTTATATATTGTGTACCATAATAAAGCTTGCCTGAGGATCAGAGGACAGAAGCAGCCACTAGAATAGACATAGAGGCCAGACAGTGGTGGCACACACCCTTAATTCTAACCTACATGAGAAAGAGTCGCTAACCAACAAAGTTTCTGTTACACCCTTTCTGCAGCAAGCTCTCCAGGCTGAAGCTCCAAACACCCCAGAATTAGCTGCTTTCACAGGTTTTCCTGTGCAGAATTCTGGCTTCTTGGCTTCTTCGCTCTCGTGGTGGGTTCTTTGGCCCCCTCCTCAGGCTGCAGCCACACCATCTTACCAATAGTCATTATCAGCAGATTTGGTGACTCAGGTAAGATTTCTGTTCTTCCTTCCTTCCTTCCTTCCTTCCTTCCTTCCTTCCTTCCTTCCTTTCTTGCTTGCTTGCTTTCTTATTTTTCCAGAGTCAGGGAAATGTAGTTTTTCCAATCCATGTAGTTTTGGTCACTCTCCTGGTTCTCACTCGGTAGACCAAGCTGGCCTTGAACTCAGAGACATATGCTTGGCTCTACCTCCTGACTGCTGGGATTAAAGATGTGCATCACCACCACCTGGCAAATTAAGATTTCTTAAAGGGAGGAATTAGTTAAAAGAAATTTTTTTCCCCACATTTAAAAAGTCAGAGAGGCAACTGCCCCTGGATCCCACTCCTGGGCACCAGCCATCCTGGGAGGACCTGCCCAACTTGGCCCCAGTTTCCTGCCAATTGTCAGGCACTGCAGGAAGGCTCCCCTTTTCCAAGACTGCAGGCAGACCCTGCAGTCTCCACACCCTGACCCCACACCCATTTGTCTGAGACCCCAGCCACTTCCTGAGACTCAGAGACCAGCCGCCAGCTTCCATCCTTCCCTGGAACTCCCACCTTGACCAGAGATGAGTGCCTGGGGTCACATCCAGAGAAGCCTGCACGGAGTCCCAGCCCTGGGCACCAGCCTTCCTGGGAGGACCTGCCAACTTGGCCCCAGTTTTCCGGCCAATCAGCGGGCTCTGCAGGAATGCTCCCCTTTTCCAAGATTGCAGGCAGACCCTGCAGTCTCCACACCCTGGACTCACACCCATTTGCCCGAGACCCAAGCCTCTTCCTGAGACTCAGAGAACAGCCCCCAAGCTCCCATCTGCCTCGGAACTCCCATCTGGACCAGAGAGACACTCCAGTGGACACTACAACCTCAAAGCCTTGGCCCCACACCAATCTGCTGGAGACCCCAGCCATCTCTGGAGACTTAGAGACCAGCGTCCAGCATTCCATGTTGGATGCTGGAACTCATATCTGGACCAGAGAGCCCCCAGCTACCGTTGGTCTAGGCACTCCCACCTGGACCAGAGCTTCTATCCTGTCCCAGAACTCCCATCTGGACAAGATAAGGAGTCCCCAGGGACTTTCTGAGACTCAGAGTCCAGCCCCCCAACTCCTATCTGGCCAGCATTCTCATCTGGACCAGAGCTCCCATCCATCCCAGAGCTTCCATCTGGACCAGAGAGAGGCTCCCTAAATCTGTCAGCTCTGTCTGGACCAAGTACACTGATAAGACCAAGAATGAACCCAAGGGGAGATGGGCAGATGTCAAGGCAGAAGTACATACAACAAAATAAAGAGTAATACAGCATCACCAGAAACTAGCCCTTCTCTAACAGCTAGATCTGAACATCAGAGAATGGAAGAAGCAGAAGAAAACAACCGTATAAGTAACAGCATGAAGAGGTTAGAGCCTTATATAGAAGAAATAAAAAATAAAGTGGAGGAACAGACAAACCAAAAAAAAAAAAAAAGAGAAGAACACTATAAAAAAAAACTGGAGGTAAGGACAATTAAAGCAGAAGAAAACAATAAGTCCTTGAAAGGAAATCATGAAAAAGCGAAGAAACAGATGAGGGAAACAGTCCAAGACCTGAAGAGGGAAATAGAAAAAATGAAGAAGACACTAGCAGAAGGAATGCTGGAAATAGAAAATCTGAATAAACAAACAGGAACTTCAGATGCAAGTATAACCATCAGAATGCAAGAAATGGAAGAGAGGATCACTGGTGTTGAAGATACGGTAGAAGAAATAGATTCATCAGTCAAAGAAAACACTAAAACCAACAAAGTCATGACCCAAAATGTCCAAGAAATTTGGGACATCATGAAAAGACCAAACCTACTAATAATAGGGATAGAGGAAGGAGAAGAATACCAACTCAAAGGCACAGAAAATATATTTAACAAGATCATAGAAGAAAACTTTCCCACCTTAAAGAACAAAATGCCTATAAAGATACAAGAAGCCTATAGAACACCAAACAGACTAGACCCCCCAAAAAAGTCCCCTCGCCACATAATAATTAAACAACTAAACGTACAGAATAAAGAAAGAATATTAGGGGAAGCAAAGGAAAAAGGGAAAGTGACTTATAAAGGCAGACCCATCAGAATAACACCTGATTTCTCAATGGAGTCTTTGAAAGCCGGAAGGAACTAGAAAGATATAATGCAGACACTAAGAGACCATGGATGCCAGCCCAGAATAATATACCCAGCAAAAATTTCAATCATCATAGATGGAGTGAACAAGACCTTCCAAGACAAAACCAGATTTAAACAATACTTATCCACAAACCCAGCCCTACAGAAAGCACTAGAAGGAAAATTCCAACCTAAGTAAGGCAGATACACCCTTGAAAACACAGGGAATAGATAACACCATAGCAGTAACCACCAAAGAAGAGAAGTACACACACACTACCACCAAAAAATAAAAATAATAACAGGACCAAAAATCATTAATATCCCTTAATATCAATGGACTTAATTCACCTATAAAAAGACATAGACTAACAGAATGGATACAAAAACAGGACCCATCTTTCTGCTGCATACAAGAAACACACCTCAAATTCAAAGATAGTCACCTCCTAAGAATAAAAGGCTGGGAAAAGACTTTCCAATCAAATGGTCTTAAGGCAAGCTGGTGTAGCCTTCCTAATATCCAGCAAAATATACTTAAAACTAAAATCAATCAAAAAAGATGATAAAGTACATTACATACTCATCGCAGCCAAGATCCACCAAGATGAAGTTTTAATTCTGAACATTTATGACCCAAAGAGAAGCACACCCACATATGTAAAAGAAACATTACTAAAGATTAAATCACATATAAAACTCCACACATTAATAGTGGGAGACTTCAACACCCCACTTTCACCTCTGGACAGATGGGCCAAATTGAAACATAACAGAGAAATAAAGGACTTAACTGATGTTATGACTCAAATGGACTTAATTGATATCTACAGAACATTCCACCAGAATGAAAAAGAATATACCTTCTTCTCAGCACCCCATGGAACCTTCTCTAAAATCGACCACATACTTGGCCACAAAGCAAATCTCAACATATACAAAACAATTGGAATAACCTCTTGTGTTCTATCAGACCACCATGGTTTAAAGTTAGATTTCTACAACAAAAAATACTACAGAAAACCTACAATCTCATGGAAACTGAATAATGCTCAACTGAATCACCAATGGGTTAAGGAAGAAATAAAGAAAGAAATTAAAGACTTCCTAGAGATCAATCAAAATGAATACACCACATACCCAAACTTATGGGACACTATGAAAGCAATGCTAAGAGGGAAATTTATAGCACTAAATGCCCACATAAAGAAGTTGGAGAAATCTCACACTAGTGACTTGACAGCACAGCTGAAAGCTCTGGAACAGGAAGAAGCAGAGTCTCCTAGGAGGAACAGACGTCAGGAAATTATCAAATTGAGAGCTGAAATCAATAAAACAGAAATAAAGAGAACAATACAAAGGATTAATGAAACAAAGAGTTGGTTCTTTGAGAAGATCAACAAGATAGACAAGCCCTTATCCAAACTAACCAAAAGACAGAGAGAGAGCTTCCAAATTAACAAAATCAGAAATGAAAAGGGTTACAAAACAACAGACAATGAGGAAATCCAGAGAATCAGGTCATACTTCAAAAACCTGTACTTCACAAAACTGGAAAATCTAAAAGAAATGGATAATTTTCTGGATAGGTACCACATACCTAAGTTAAATGAAGACCAGATAAATCATCTAAATAGTCCAACAACCCCTAAGGAAATAGAATCAGTCATTAACAGTCTCCCAACCAAAAAAAGCCCAGGACCAGATGGTTTCAGTGAAGAATTCTACCAGATATTCAACGAAGACTTAATACCAATACTCTTTAAATTGTTTCACACTGGGGATTTAGGTCAGGGGTAGGGTGCTTGCCTAGCAAGTGCTACGGCCCTGGGTTGGATCCTCAGCTAAAAACACCAAACAAACAAATGAATTGTTCCACACAATAGAAGCAGAAGTTATATTACCAATCTCCTTCTATGAGGCTACAATTACCCTGATTCCTAAACCAAACAAAGATGCAACAAAGAAAGAGACCTACAGACCGATCTCCCTCTTGAACATTGATGCAAAAATACTCAATAAAATTCTGGCAAACAGACTCCAAGAACACATCAAAACTATTATCCACCATTATCAAGCAGGCTTCATCCCAGGGATGCAAGGGTGGTTCAACATATGAAAGTCCGTCAATGTAATACACCATATAAACAAACTCACAGGAAAAAAAACACATGATCATTTCACTAGACACAGAAAAGGCATTTGACAAAATCCAACACCTCTTCATGATAAAGGACTTGGAGCGATCAGGAATATATGGAACATACCTAAACATAATAAAGACAATCTACAGCAAGCCAACAGCCAACATCAAATTAAATCAAGAGAAAATCATAGCAATACCACTAAAATCAGGAACAAGGCAAGGCTGTCCCCTCTCCCCATACTTATTCAATATAGTAGTTGAAGTTCTAGCCAGAGCTATAAGACAACATAAAGAGATTAAGGGGATACAAATTGGAAAGGAAGAAGTCAGGCTTTCCCTATTTGCTGATGACATGATAGTATACATGAGTGACCCCAAAAATTCAATCAAGGAACTGATACAGCTTATAAACACCTTCAGCAACATAGCAGGATACAACATCAACTCAAACAAATCAGTAGCCCTCCTATATACAGTAGACAAACAGGCTGAGAAGGAAATCAGAGATACATCACCATTTACAATAGTCACAAATGATATAAAATACCTTGGAGTTACTCTAACTAAGCATGTGAAGGACCTATATGTCAAAAACTTTAAGTCCCTGAAAAAAGAAATTGAAGAAGATGTCAGAAAATGGAAAGATCTCCTATGCTCATGGATAGGCAGAATTAACATAGTAAAAATGGCAATCTTAACAAAAGCAATCTACAGATTCAACGCAATCCCCATCAAAGTACCAACACAATTATTCACAGACCTGGAAAGAATAATACTCAACTTAATATGGAAAAACAAAAAACCTAGGATAGCCAATAGAATCCTGTACAATAAAACAACCTCTGGAGTCATCACCATCCCTGACCTCAAGCTCTATTATAGAGCTACCATAATAAAAACAGCTGAAGATGCTTTCTTTTTTCCATTGTACTTTTTTGGCTTCTTTGTCAAAAATTATATGTTCATAGGTGTGCAGCTTAATGTCAGGGTCTTCAGTTCGATTCCATTGGTCCACATGTTGGTTTTTATGCCAGCATCAAGCTGTGAAAGTTGGATGCCCCAACGTTGCAGAGGAAGCCCCAGTGACTGTCCAGGGAGCCAGTTGTTCCTTTCATTTCTCACAATGTTTAAAAGTCATTTTATTGCACTTCCTGCTTACTTAGGTAATATTTCCTTCTCACGTCTCTGAGGGAATTAAAGATTAGATAGTTATAGTTTACCTTGTAACTCACTGAAGAGGGTAAAGTGTATTAGATTGCTAGACATCAAAAGATATTTTTGGTTGGTAATGAAATTTAGAATAAAACATGAATTAGGTACAACACTCTGGACTTATAAAAATAGGATAGATAATGGAGTATTTTCTTAGAATTTTCAAATATTTATAGACTGGACTTTGTTAATGTATCTTTTCATTGTGTATATTTTATAGTTATGGTACTTATTGTATATAATTTTTCTTATATCAGTTATAAAATTTCATTATTTTAGACAAAAAAGGTTAAATGTGGTAATATATTATATACCCTAATAAAGATTGCCAGAGCATCAGAGGACTGAGCCAGTCACTAGATAGACAGAGAGGATAGATAGTGGTGGCAGACACCCTTAATCCTGTAACTCAGGAGGCAGAGACCTGTCTGGATCTCTGTGAGTTCAGAATGAAACACAGGAATCAGAGCCAGGAAGTGGTGGCACACACCTTTAATATCAGTCCTGGGAAGCACACACACCTTTAATCCTAGGAAGTGATAGAAGGGCAGAGAAAGGTATATAAGGCATGAGGAAACAGGAACTAAAGCAGTTCAGCTGAGACCCACTCAGGTGAGGACTCAGAGGATTTCAGTCTGAGGATTTAAACAAAGTTTTCCATGTTCCCTGTGTTCCTGTGTCCCCCTGCATAGCAATCTACAGTGACACACATTTGATTGGCTTATTAAGCTTCCATAATAGAGTTTTCTAAACTGCCTCATAAGAAAAAATGTTTGTCCAAGCAACAGAATTTTCCACAAGCCATTTAAAGTGCAGGCAGGAGGGAGGAGATTGGGGTTCACAAGAGATGTGAGGTGGAGTCTTGAACCTTAAGGGAGCTGATCAATATGGTGTGGCTATTTCTTGTTTTTCAGGGCTCAAAATCATAGCACCTGTGTCCTTTGCTCTACAAAAGCTTCTCAGTTTCAACAGGTCCCAGTGATTGATTGTTTCTCTCAGTGTCTGTGCTACTGGTGTTATATTTAGAAAGTGATCTCTGGTGCCAATGCATTCAAGACTACTTCCTACTTTCTCTTCTATCAGGTTCAGTGTAACTGGATTTATGTTGAGGTCTTTGATCCACTTGGACTTGAGTTTTGTGCACGGTGACAGATATGGATCTATTTGAAGCCTTCTACACATTGACATCCAGTTATGCCAGCAGCATTTGTTGAAGATGCTTTCTTTTTTTCCATTGTACAATTTTGGCTTCTTTGTCAAAAATTATATGTTCAGAGGTGTGTAGATTAATGTCCGGGTCTTCAATTCAATTCCATTGGTCCACATGTCAGTTTTTATGCCAGTACCAAGCTATTTTTATTACTATAGCTGTATAGTAGAGCTTAAGGTCGGGGATCGTGATGCCTCTAGAGGTTGTTTTATTGTACAGGATTCTTTTGGCTATCCTGGGTTTTATGTTTTTTCCATATGAAGTTGAGTATTATTCTTTCCAGGTCTGTGAAGTATTGTGTTGGTACTTTGATGGGGGTTGTGTTGAATCTGTAGATTGCTTTTGTTAAGATTGCCATTTTTACTATGTTAATTCTGCCTATCCATGAGCATGGGAGATCTTTCCATTTTCTGACATCTTCTTCAATTAGCCTACAGAATGGGAAAAGGTCTTCACCAACCCCATATCTGACAGAAGGCTGATATCCAGAATATGTAAAGAACTCAAGAAATTAGACATCAAAATGCCCAATAGTCCAATTAAGAAATGGGGTATAGAACTAAACAGAGAATTCTCAACAGAGGAAGCTCAAATGGCTGAAAGACATTTAAGGAATTGCTCAGCATCCCTAATTATCCAGGAAAAGCAAAACAAAATGTCTCTGAGATTCCACCTTACACCTGTCAGAATGGCTAAGATCAAAATCACTGAAGACAGCTTATTCTGGAGAGGATGTGGAATAAGGGGAACTCTCCTCCACTGCTGGTGGGAATGCAAGCTTGTACAGCCACTTTGGAAATCAATATGGTGCTTCCTTAGAAAATTAGGAATCCATCTCCCTGAAGACCCAGCTGTACCACTCTTGGGCCTATACCCAGGAATGGTCAATCATACCACAAGGGCATTTGCTCATCTATGTTCATATCAGCATTGTTTGTAATAGCTAGAACCTTGAAACAACCTAGATGTCCTTCAACTGAAGAATGGATAAAGAAAATATGGTACATATACCCAATGGAGTACTATTCAGCAGAGAAAAACAATGACATCATGAGGTTTGCAGGCAAATGGATGGATCTAGAAAAAAATCATACTTAGTAAGGTAAACCAGACTCAGAAAGACAAACATGGTGTGTACTCACTCATAGGAGGATACTAGATGTAAAACAAAGATGACTAGACTGTTACTCACAATGCCAAGGAGGCTACCTAGAAAACAGGACCCTAAGAAAGACACAGGGATCACCCAATGACAGAGAAATGGATGATATCTACATGAACAACCTGGACATGATTGGGGGTAATGAAGGGCAAGGTTTGAGGGAAAGAGAGCTTAGGGCAGCAGGACATCCCAGCCGGATCAAGAACAGTAAGGGAGAACAAGGAATAACTGACCATGATAAATGAAAACCACATGAGAAAAGGAAGAAGCAAAGTGCTAGAGATATCCTCAGAAATCCATAATGATACATCCACTGTAGACTACTGGCAATGGTTGAAAGAAAGCCTGAACTGACCTAGTCTGGTGATCAGATGGCCAAATACCCTAACTGTTGTGGTAGAACTCTCATCCAATAAGTGATGGAAATGGATGCAGATATCCTCGGCCAGGCCCCAGGTGGAGCTGCAGGAGTCCAATTGGCAAGAAAGAGGACCGATTGTAAGAGTGTGAATTGTTAAGCCCTAGATTGGAAAAAGCACAGGGACAAATAGCCAAATGAATGGAAACAAATGAGTTATGAACCAAAAGCTGTGGAACCTCCAACTGGATCAGGCACTCTGGACAAGTGAGACAATTGAATAGCTTGAACTGTTTGGGAGGGACCCAGGCGGTGGGACCTGTCATTAGTACATGAGCTGGCTGTTTGGAACCTGGGGCATATGCGTGGACACTTTGCTCAGCCAGGAAGGAAGTGACTGGACCTGCATAGACTGTATCTACCAGGTTAAGCTGAATCCCCAGGGGAGTCTTTGCTCTGGAGGAGATGGGAATGGAGGGGAGGGGCGGGGGGAGAGTAGGGGTGGTAGGACAGGAGGACGGGGGAACTCATGGCTGATATATAAAATTAAAACACAAATATAATAATAATAAAAAAGAAACACACACACACACACACACACACACACACACACACACACACACACAAAAGGCACCCTGTGTTGGAATAGCTTTGCACTTGAACAGTATCCCAATCATGCAAAGGCTGGGTTTTGTCATATGTTCTGATAATTCTAGAAAGTTGCTTCCATATCTGAGAATTTTAAATCCTGTTCCTGTTAGAACTGCTGGACAAATCACTGTGTTACTGTGTGGTTCCTTGGAAATATTTCTGTTTTGAAAGTTATGTGTGTAATTCCTTTTCTTTTGGATCATACGACTATTTATGACAAAAATGCTTTCTTAATTTGTAAAAATAGACATAACAGAGGAAGTTTAAAATATTGAAAAACTTTTGAAGAGATCCCATACTTAAAAGTAGTATGGGCTATTGGGGCTTTCACTACTGCGTCAGACAGACAGCAAAACCAAGTCCTGGAGCTTGAAGACTTAAAGATACATCTGAGAAAAATCCACCATCTGGAACGCCTTGCTATTTGAAGTCCTGGTATATATCTGTTTGCCACGAGAAAGTATTGAATCCTATCCACAGAAGGCCTCTGATACTAGCTCTGGTATCTTTTGGGAATGTAGAGATGTGGGATACTTCCAGACCTCAAAGAAATGCCTGGAATACAATCTTCAATTGAAATAAAGGAAGAAGGTTTTGAGGACGGTGGTAATGAAAACAGCCAAAGAAACAGGATAAATCATGTCATGCAAAATAGATCAGTGTGTCTTCTCATTTGAGAAGTTTCCTCAATGAATGGTGGGAATTACACTCATCTATGTGTATTAAGACAAAGGTTTGGACTCCAAGACTGCAACTGTTCCCTGAGACAGAGACAGCCATCATGTGACTAGACTAAGAGGTGCATTTCTATCCTCATACCTGAACACCCCATCCCCTATGCTTTGGGGCCATGGGCACAAACTTGCGCCCCTACAGCACCACCCATTGCAGTCCCAGTTTCAGGCCAGTGGGCAGGTAGACCTTCTGCAGACAGGTCAGACTACCACCATCTACCACATACCAAGACAGCAGCTACTCCCTGAGACAGAGCCCACTAGTGCCAATGGGACTAAGAGCTGCTCCCTGAGACAAAGAGTCCATCATCTAGACCAAGAGCTCCCACTGGACCAAGAGTATCGTTCAGACCCAAAGAGGCTCCCTCAGACACAGACACTGATTGCATCAAGTGAAGAAAGTGACGGGTAGATGCCAGTGCAAAAATACAGTCAACAACATAGAGACCAATATGGCTCCATTAGAACCTACATCAGCAAGACCTGAAGATCCCAATACAGAAAGCAAACTGCTTTCTCCAGTACCCCTTCATGATAAAGGTTCTAGAGAGATCAGGAATACAAGGAACATACCTAAGCATAATAAAGGCAATTTACAGCAAGCTGACAGCCAACATCAAATTAAATGAATACTCAAACTGATCGCACTAAAATCAGGAACAAGACAAAGCTGTTCACTCTCCCCATACTTCTTCAACATAGTACTTGAAGTTTGAGTTAGAGCAATAACACAACTAAAGGAGATTAAGGGGATACAAATTGCAAAGGAAGATGCCAAACTTTCACTATTTGCAGACGATATGATAGTATACATAAGTGACCCCCAAAATTCAACCAGGGAACTCCTATAGCCAATATACTCCTTCAGTAAGGTGGCAGGATACAAGATTAACTAAAAAAATCAGTAGCCCTCCTATATACAAATGATGAATGGGCTGAGAAAGATATCAGAGAAACATCACCCTTTACAATAGCCATAAATAATGTAAAATACATTGGGGTAGCCCTGACTAAGCAAATGAAAGACCTGTATGATGAGAACTTTATGTCTCTGAAGAAAGAAATCGAAGAAGATATTAGAAAATGGAAAGGTCTCCCATGCTCATGGATAGGTAGAACTAACATAGTAAAAATGGCAATCTTACCAAAAGCAATCTACAGATTTAATGGAATCCCCATCATAATTCCAACACAGTTCTTCACAGACTTGAAAGGATAATACTTAACTTTATATGGAAAAACAAAATAACCTAGGATAGCTAAAAGAATCCTGTATAATAAAGCAACCTCCAGAGGCATCATGATCCCTGACCTCAAGCTCTCCTATAGAGATATAGTAATAAAAATAGCTTGGTACTGGCATAAAAACTGACACTTGGACCAATGGAATTGAATTGAAGAACCTGACATTAATCCACACACCTATGAACATATGATATTCAACGAAGAAGCCAAAAGTGTACAATGGAAAAAAAAGAAAGCATCTTCAAAAAATGGTGCTGGCATAACTGGATGTCAACATACAGATGATTGCAAATAGATCCATATCTGTCCCCATGCAAAAAACTCAAGTCCAAGTGGATCAAAGACCTCAACATAAGTTCAGTTACACTGTACTAGATAGAAGAGAAAGTAGGAAGTAGTCTGGAACTCATTGGCACAGGAGACCACTTCCTAAATGTGACACCAGTAGCACAAACACTGAGAGTGTCAATTAATAAATGGGACCTCCTGAAATAGAGAAGCTTTTGTAGAGCAAAGGGCACAGTCAGTAATACAAAACAACAGCCTACAGAATGAGAAAAGATCTTCACCAACCCCACATCCAACAGAGGCCTTGATCTCCAAAATATATAAAGAACTCAAAAAGCTAGACTTCAAAATACTGAACAATCCAATTAAAAAATGGGCTACAGTGCTTAACAGAGAATTCTCAACAGAAAGACATTTAGGGAATACCTCAACATCGTTAGTCATCAGGGAAATGCAAATCAAAACAACTCTGAGATACCATCTTACACCTATCAGAATGTCTAAGATCAAAAACACTGAAGACAGCTTATGTTGGAGAGGATGTGGAGCAAGGGGAACACTCCTCCACTGTTGATGGGAATGCAAACTTGTACAGCCACTGTGGAAATCAGTATGGTGGTTTCTCAGAAATTTGGGAATAAGTCTTCCTCAAGACCCAGTTATACCACTCTTGGGTATATACCCAAGGAATGCTCAATCTTACCACAAGGATACATGTTCAACTATGTTCATAGCAGCATTATTTGTAATAGCAAGAACATGGAAACAAACTAGATGCCCCTCAGCTGAAGAAAATGTGGAGTACTTCTCAGCAGTAAAAAACAATGATATAATGAAATTTGCATGCAAATGGATAGAACTAGAAAATATCATCTTGAGGGAGGAAACCCAGACTCAGAAGGACAAACATAGTATTACGCACTCATGAGTAGATACTAGATGTGAGAAAAGGGATGGCCAGACTGAAACCCACAGCTCCAGAGAGGCTAGATAACAAGGAAAGACCCTAGGATGGACACATGGAGGACCCTGTGAAGGAGACCCTGGGTGTGTGGGGGTGTCAGAGGGTGAGGAGTAGGGGATGAGAACATAGGGAAATGGGAGTGTCAAGCTGGAACAAGGACAGAGTAGAAGGTTAGGGAGGGAGATACCATGATAGATGAGGATATCATGGGAATAGAAAGGGGCAGGGTGCAGGAGAGGCTCTCAGGAATCCACAAAGATGACCCCACCTTGGTCTGTTTACAGTAGTTCAGAGGGTGCCTGGATTGGTCTACACTGGTGACCAGTCTAGTGAATAACCTAGCTGTCATCATAGAGCCTTTGTCCAATTACTGATGGAGGCAGCTACAGAGATCCACAACCAGGTACCAGGCTGAGCTCCAGGATTCCAACTGATGAAAGAGAGGAGGGCTTCTGCAGGCAGGGGATGTCAAGATCATGATGGGAGGACATGCAAAGATGACCAGCCACACTAGTGAAAGCCCATGAACTGTGGACTAGTGGCTGTGGAGCCCCCATGGGACAGGACTAGGCCCTATGGATATGGAGGGCAGTTGTTTGGCTCAAACTATTTGGAGGGCACCCAGGCAGAGGGGATTGGGATCTGTCCCTGTTGCATGGGCAGGCTTCTGGGAATCTGGTGCCTGTGGTGTGACACCTTGCACAGCAATGGCACAGTGGGAAGGGGCTTGGACCAGCCTAGGCTCAGTGTGCTGGGCTATGCTGACTCCCCATAGGAGATGTTGATTTAGGGGTTGTGGGGGTTGCAGGATGGCCTGGGAGATAGGGCTGGGCATGGGAGGAGGGGGGTAATTGGGGGTAGTATGTGGAGTGAGCATAAAATTTCTTAATAAAGAAAAAAATTTTAAAAAGTAGTATGGGCTATCCTAGGCCATGGTAAGTGAGAGATACCTCATAGGATTCCCTTTAAGACTCACTATTATGTATATATAAATTGATGAGTATAATGAAGAGTTAAATACAGATTTATTATATATGATATACAAGATTTTATATATATATATAACCATATCTCAAAGAGCATATGGTTCAATTTTCTGTTACATGCTTGATGCCATATGGTTTAAAATGAATTATATTAAGAGAAAAAACACAACTCCATATTTTCATGTACCAAAAGCACACACACTATGTCATGATTGACAGTTCTAATGCCAACACATTGACTCTTCTTACAGGAATTTGCCCGTCAATGAATGTTCAAACATTTATCACCCTCTCAGCACACATAGACCTCAACAAGTTTACTATATGTTTTTCTGTGCTCATAAATACAAAAGGACTGATTGTGGCATACATATTGACCACAAAGAATTGAATATAGTAATATGTTGGATCATTCAGGAACATAGTTCTTGAGCAGGAGATAGTGCTGTCCAGGAGGGACATCACCACAAAGAAGCTCATGAGCAGCAGGATGGTCCGGGTGGCCCTTTCCTCTGGAGATGCTCTTGGAGAAAGGCTGGTGCTGTGAAGATGCTGGGACCGCCTCTTGTGCCTGCACAGGAGGGTCATCATGTAGCAAGTCGAGAGGACCATGAGACTAATAAGAAAGGCTTCCCTGAGGGCCAGCAGTATGGAAAAGGTGCTTTGCATCAGGTAACTCATGGGTAGAATAGAGCAGGATTGAGTGACATACATAATGTTATTCAAGGTCAAATTGGGTGTGGCGATAATAGATATTAAGAGATGACTGCTAATGAACATATAGAAGATACTCAGGAAAAGAAGGGCACATGACATGTGATAGGGAGATTTATGCTTGAATTTTGCCAAACAGGAGTTTCTGGGACTGAGGATGATAGCCTGGAGGATACTCAACAGACTGGTGGTACAAAGAGAGAGACCTCTAAATATTCTGTAGATGTAGATAAAAAATTTACATGTGATTTCATTCCATTCCCTCTGAGTAATAAAAATGTCTGTAGCTATGAATGTGGTGATCAGTAGTATCAGTAGGTGGATTAGGGCCAAGAGAGCAATGGGCAGATCAGTGGGTTTGGGCCTGTGCCCAGAAGTGAACTTGAAGATGTGGAAGAGAAGAAGGATGCTATTGGCTGAGATCCCAATGCCAATTTCAGAGAAAAAGGTGTTCCTTAAGTGGGAATTAGTGTGGAGTTCGTGGTTCTCATTCATCTTATGTGTGAACAAACAATGGCCGAGGAGGAAAGCAGATCAATGACTCATCATGGGCACAACCCCAGGAACCACTGCAGACAGCTCTGCTGCCTCAGGGAAACGTGCAGATGCCCACACACACTTACTGCACTGAAGATCTCAGTTCCACCTCACACTCCACAGACCATCCTCATGCTAGCACTTGTCTTAATCTTCAGAGCCAAGGGTGGATCTTGTGTCCCAGGGTGGCTGCATTAGTGTGTGAGCTCCTCCAACATTAAAAACTCCCTCCATCAGGCATGATGACTTTTCATATTTCACCTGGTTGGGTTTTACTGGAGCAGGAGCAGCTTCTTACTGGGTGTTCATCCATGACATCTTGATTGGTGGGTACATAATAGATAGAGTTTTACTATTTAGGGTGTGTTTGAATGAAGATGATTGTGTAATAGAAGAAATTAGCCCTTCACAATGAAAGAGGTCCCATGGATGAGGTATGCACTTATTCTATTCAAGGCTGCCTTTACTCTATTCATTGTAAAACCAAATTTCTTAATACATTTCTATGGAAATGATGGTAATTGTGAAGTATGAGTCCAGACAATTCACATTCCACCCATGGTGTGTTTCTTCCTCTGAGTGTGACCTTATGCACTCTAAGGCTGAGTTCCAGTCACCTCCTCTGGAACATATGGATAGTCAGGTGCCCGTTTGTGGAGACACTAGGTGTGCAAGGACATGCTTTATACACACAAATCTCAGTAGGTTCCAGGTCTTGATGGTTTCTATGGATGTTTTGTCTTCTGTTTATCCCATGCAGAGCACATGTTTGTGCTCTGGGATAGTTAAGGTAGCTCACAGTGACTGTTCAGCTCCATCCCTGCCTGAAACAGAGGATAGATGATAAATTACATAGCAGTAGCACATTGAAATGGAGTCCTTCCAGAGACTCAGATGGACAATTCAGTCACTGAGCTCTGCTCTGTAACTGCATCTTCCCTGTTTCTAATCTCATTCCAGTGCCTCTTCCATGAGAACGGCAAAGTGGGCAAATGTCAGCAGGAGCATATTCCATGTCCTTCTCCTTCAGCATGTGAAGTCGGGGTGTACATAGAACTGCAGTTGTAACAGACTCTCAGCTATCCCATCCCATTTCAGGGAATTAGTTAAAGGAAAATGGTCCAACTCAGACTTTAGTGATGGGCTCCATAGGATTCTAAGGTTCTCTCTACCCTTCACTGAGTTGTGATACTTTTCCAGATTCCAGATGTGCCAACTCCGATTTTATTTTAAGAAATGTGGTGTATTCATTTTTGAATTGTTGCCATTTGTTTGATGAGATATTGACTAATTAAAATACCATAACCTATAACAAGTTGGGGAGGAAAGCCTTTATTTCATGTTCCAGCTGATAGTCCATTATCCAGGAAAGGTGGGGAAGGACCTGAAGGTAATTACTGGGAGGCACAAACTGATGTTTAGGCCACAGAAGAGTGCTGTTTACTGGCCTGTTCCTCATGGCTTTCTCAGTCTGTGTTCTCAAGCACCTAGGACAACCAACCCATGGGATGCACCCTCAGTGAGTTGGGCCCTCTCACATTGATCATCAAGAAGAAAATGTACCACAAGCTTGCCCACAGGCCAATCTGGTGAGTGTACTTTCTCAGTTGGGTTTCCCTCTTCCCAAAAGGCTCCAGCTTGTGTCAACTTGACACACAAACACAGAACTGTTACACTATAAACTTTCTTCTCTTATTGTTCTCAAGATGTCATTCTAATATCAACATCACAATATAAAACAGATTGCAAAATTTTAAAGTTCCACATTCTTTAAAAGTTAACTCACCTTAAAACATCCAAAGCCTCTTCTGGCTTTCATAGACTTTCCAAAGTAGCCGAGTCTCTAAAATACCAAAAATCTCTCTAAAATAGCTATTGTCTGTCTAGAACTCCAAAGTCTCTATAAAACATCCAGATCCCTTGAATTCTCTTAACTGTGGAACCCTGTAAAATAAAAAATAGTTTAGATGTATTTGTATCCCAAAAGGGAAGAACCAGGGCACAGTGAAAATCAAGTTCAACAATGTCCAACCTTGTGAATCTCAGTGTCAGACTTCTGGGACTCACTAACGGTCTTCTGGACTCCTCGACAGTGCTTCAAAAGCCATCATAGCACACAGCTGTCTTCTAGGCTCGAACTGGCTTCACCCTATAGTAGCTGCAGTCCTTGATAGTTGCCCCATGATACTGGCATTTCCAACTGGGATGAACATTCATCAGTAGTCTCTCCTTGGCTCTCTGAAGGGACACTAACCCTGCCATAAGGTGCCAATCCACAACTCCATGATACCTTCATGCCTTCAAAGCCAATACCACCTAATAGACTCTTAACACTTCCAGCTTTGGCTGCCAATGTAAGATGCAGCCACAGCAATACCTGGACCACAGTGTCTGTGTGCTGAACCAGAGAAAAATGCTTATCATTGATTTAATTGTTCCAGCAAGGCAAAGGTTTTGATTAATTGGTTCTTAATTCAAAATATGAATGATCCCTATAGGAACTATCAAACTTCTCTCTGGAACTTCATAAGTCAAGCCCCTGTCATCTGTACTCTCTAAAAATTATATTTTCAGATCACATAGAATAACCCACTAAGATATCAGTATTCTAATGATTTTCCAGCCCAAAGGTTCAAAGTCCTCTCAAATCCTCCAAAAACACATGGACATGCCTATCAAAGTAACACCTCATGACCTAGTACCATTTTCTTTCTTTGTTAGGATTTCTGTTGCTGTGAGAAAATACCATGACAAGAAGTAAGTTGGCCTGAAGAGGCATTACTTCATTATGCAGCTTATAGTTCATCCTCCAGGGAAGTTGAGGAATTTAATGGGAGGTTAATCTCCTGCCAGCAAGTCCCAAATACCCAAGAGCTGCTTCCTAAATAATTGACTCAGAGGCTTAGTATTACTTGTAAATGCTCAGCCTTGTTGCTAGCCAGCTCTTACTCTTAAACTAACCTATACTTATTATCGATGTTTAGCCATGTGGTTTGGTACCTTTTCTCAACAGGGCACTCTCATCTTACTTCCTCTGCATCTGGCTGCACCTCTCTGACTACACCCTCCTTCTTCCCATCATTCTCAGTTTGACTTTCCTGCCTAATTTCCTGCCCAGCTACCAGCCGACCAGATTTTTATTAAGCCAATTTGAGTGATAAATCTTTACAGTGTACAATAGAGTTATTCCACAGGATTCCCCTTTTTTGTCTAATTAAAAAGGAAGGTTTAACTTCAAAATAGTAAGCTTGTATACAACAAATCAGCTTTTAAGTAAGAATTACAGTAACACTATGTAATTCATTTGCATTTGGCAAAATTAGAGAAAATACTTATCTATTTTATCTTGGTGAGTCTAAAATTCGGTATCAAATTAATCTTTTATTTTAAGTAAAGAAACTATCTAGTCTTCAACTCCATCTAAGACAGCAGAATGATAAAATGTTACCTAATAACAGGACGTCAAGCTTCTGGACAATCACACAAGATTCTTCTGCAACATTGGGACATCCAACTCTGTGCTATAGGCCTTATATGTCTGACAGACTTCCCTGGTGAAGCAAGGAGTTCTGAAGGACTGTCCTATTTTGTCTTGGCAAAGTTCAGCAACATTTCTTTTATCTTGTTGGTCCAGTTTGGACAGTAACTGTCAGCAATTGAGACCAGAGCATTTTCTTTGCCATCGTGGCTTACTTTTTCCATAAAGAAAACAAAGTCCATATGGAGTTTCTTCAGTGCCCATCATCATCTTTGAAATAATTGGACCATATGTGTCTAACTGTCAAGAATAGTCTAAGTTCTTAAAACATGTTAAATGCCATATTATTTAGGTCTTTGGAGTGTCTGAAGATTACTTATCTAGAAAACATAACTAACATGACTTTAAGTTTGCTATTATAGATGACTAACTATTAATCTGTATTTTTAAATTATACATTACATTTTAAATGAGCTGTGTAAACACAATACCTTAAACAGGAGTGGAAATATACATACAGTGTAACAAAATTGACTTTAAATTTGTATCAAGAAACTAAAATACATAGCAACATAAAACATTTTGAGATTAACAGTTGTTTTGGATTAAAGTAGATTCAATAGTCTGCCATTTTTTTCTATCATAATAACAGACCCTTATTTCCCATCATTGCTATATCATATCCTCCTTTCTTCTTTTAGAAAGAGATTGGCGATGACCAATAACAATTTATAACTAAACCCCCCTTAAATGAAAAAAAATTCATAAACAATATTTTGGGAATTTGGACATAGTTCACTAGACTACTCCCTGCTAATTGGGAGTGCTGATAATCTTATGGGGACCCTGAGCAAATTTAGAATGAATGTTAGTCCTGACTGGGGTATTTTGTGAGGTCAGTCCATCTAAGTCAAGATCTTTGAAGCTGTTTTGGATGCTAGATCATCTGTGCCATTGTTTTTATTGAGGTCTGGTCCCCTTGCCCTTTAAACCTATAAACTTTTAAAGGAAACGTACATACTTGATTATTCCACAACAGAGGAAAGAAATCAAGACAGGGACCTGAAGGCAGAAACTAATGGAGAGGCAAAGGAGTAGCGTTGTTTACCAGCTTGCTCCTTACAGCTTGTTCCACCTACCTTCCAATAGCATATAAGACCACCAGCCCAGTGGTGGCACTGTCCATAGTGAGCTGGACCCTCCCATTTCAAAATCAATCATCAATCAAGAAAATGAACTAGGTGCTCGTCCACAGGTGAGTCTGGAGTGGGCATTTTCACAATTGAGGGTCTTTGTTCTACAATAATTATAACTTGTGTCAAAATGACATAAAAATAGCAAACACAGACATCATGCATATGCGGCACATAATGTTGAAAACAAATTCCTCTTACACAGTAAAATTTTTCACTGAAAGTCAAAGGTATAGGTTGAAACTACTTTAAACTTATTTGGACCATGTAATATGTAATGGAAGGTAATAAGGAGAGGCAAAAGGGTTAAAATTCACAGGTACAGGATACCTTTTAAGTATTTAGACCTAAGGCAAATTGTTAGTGAAAACATTTAACATAGCAGATTTTCTGAAATAAAAATTCTATAGCATTGTTAGAAAGGGGTAATAAGGTTATGTGCCATGTATTTTAGATAGTAACAAAATTTTGATTAAATAAATGGTGCTTAATTATTCCCATTGAATTGTGAAGTTCTTCATAAAGTTTATGGGTTTGCTTTCCAAATCCCAGTCACAAAGATGAGAACACAGTAAGGAAAGAGGGGTTGAAGAGGAGGAGGCAGTGTTGTTTTCCAGTGATCAGGTAAAATGGCAGTTTCCTCCACTTTGAACAACTCAAGCATTTGAGTTTTGTGTTGATAAAACCCAGGGGAACAAAGGAGAGAGTAGGAGAGCTGGCTCCATTGTTTCCAAGCTTTATTGGACAGATGTCATCAGGAGAACATGCTCTGAATGGTGTTTTGTCATCTGTGGGCACTGAGTAACAGGTGAGTGTTTTATACACTCACTTCATGGAAGAAAAACATACCTGTAGAGTTTCCATCATATACATATTAGCAATGGCTAACTAAGAGGTAAAATAATTCTAAAATATGTTCTCTCGTGTCATTTCTAGAACTCTGCATTTTTCCTTAATTCCACTGAACTATCCAGAAAAGAAAAGAAAGGGAAGTTGGTCTTTATGAAGAAATCACATTGTGAGACTGCCCAGGCAGTGTGCTGTCAGCTCTGCAGAGCAGGGCATGGGCTGTTTTCAGCATTGCTTCAGAAACTGTGGCTCTGCAAACACAAAAACTTAGGACATCGCACAGTGCTCCAGCACACCCTGTGTCCCTCATCACCTGAGAGGCCCAGCTTTGCTGCTAAGGGGCTGTGACCTCCCTGCCAGTGTGTTTATCACCTCAGTGACAAGAGAAGGGAGTCATGAAAAGATGAGGTTTGGGAGAAACCTGAAAACCAGGTAAAGGCAACAGGATAGGATGAGGTTCAGTTTTTCAAAAATTTATCAAAAGAAAATGTGATTCAGTTGTCTCCACTATTAAAAATTACATACAGTGCATGGGAAGAACATACAGAAAAGAAAAACATGCATCCATTCCTCCCAGAAACTCCTATTCCTGGGTCTCAATGAATAGGAAAGGAACCTGCCACTGTGTTCACTATAATTTAATAATTATTGTTCTGGCAACCTCATCATCATGGCCACTGGCTTCCGTTCCCACAAGGCTGGCAGAGACTAAGGACCAACACCACAAAGTGAGAATTCTCACCTTTCAGTTCTCTGATAGTATATTTTAGCAATGGGTAAATGAGTAAATGTTTGTAACTTGACAACTTATCCAGTTATTCCATTGTGAGTTATTTACTTCTTAGAAATAAATGTTGATCTTAAATTAATATTGAGAGACACTAAACTAAGGAAATGAATACTATTAGAAGAAAACACCGTTGTTCGCCTTTGAGCAGAACATAGTTCCGGTGCTGAGAGGCTGTCAGAGCACAGTGTCTCCTCTGCAGATGCTGAAAACCTCCCTGAACCCCACTGCTCCTCCTCCACAGCCTGCTTGGACCTTACTACCCTCTGATTCTACATTTCGGTGCAAAGGACTTACTCAGATGGAAGAGGCAGCAAAGACTCTGCCTGCGGAGATCCTGCACAGTCTTAGGTAGAGGGTTTTCTTAATGCATCTCTGTGGCATGTAATTTTAGTGTCTGTTAAAAGTGACAGGTTCCCAATGGAGAGCATAGAAATGTGGTATCCCAGTGGGCAACATACCTGTGTGTCACAGTACTTACTCTGCCCTGGATAACAGCTATCTGGGGAGGACTGAGTGCAAACTTTATCTGAGCTCCCTTGCCACACTCTCGGGAGGAGTCAGAAAATTTGCACCATTAGACAACCCTAACTTTGCTCACTTTACTAATTAGACTTACTTTGGAACAATTCCATCACTGTGATGCCTCTCTTCTGGGATGTGGGCTTCTGGGGCTCCTATGAGTTCCCTGACATAGGAGGGTGCTCCCTCTATAGTTCATGACAGTCAGCCTCTCCCTGGATCACTCTTCCCATGGAGCAGAAAGTTGGCACCAAATAGACAACCCTAACTTTGCTCACTTTACTCCTTAGACTTAATTCAGACCAATTTCATTCACAGTGTTTCCTTTCCAGGCTGTGGGACTCCTGGGCCTCACAAGACTTCCCATGGTTTGAGGGTCCCCTTCCAACAGTGTAGACTGACAGCCAGTTCCAGGGTCAGTCCTCCCATGGACACCTGGTTTGCAGGTGGTGTTGATTCTTTGTTCCCTGATTTCTGAAATCTGTTCAGGATTTAAGATGTGGTTAAATTTTACATATCAGCTCTCTGTCAGAGGTTGGGTTGGTGAAGATCTTTTCCCATTGTGTAGGCTGCCATTTTTTCCCTAATCATGTATCCTTTGCCTTACAGAAGCTTTTCAGTTTCATAAGGTCCCATTTATTAATTGTCAACTTTAGTGGCTATACTATTGGTGTTCTGTTCAGGAAATTTTCTACTGTGCCAATGGGTTTGAAATTATTTTCTGAATTCTCTTCTACCAGGTTCATTGGGCTGATTTCCAACATATATAAATAACTCCAGAAACTAGATATCAACAAACCAAATGATCCAATTAAAAAATGGGGTGTAGATACAAACAGATAAGTCTCACAGAATAATATCAAGTGTCTAAGAAACACTAAAGGAGATGTTCAACATCCTTAGCCATCAGGGAAACGCAAATCGAAAGGACTCTGATCTTCCATTTTACATCTGTTAGAATAACTAATATCAGAAACACTGATGACAGCCTATGCTGGAGAGGAGGTGGAGTAAGGTAACACCCTTCCATTGCTGGTCAGAATGCAAACTTGTACAACCACTTTGGAAATCAGTATGGCAATTTTTCAGAACTGGGAATGAATCTACCTCATGATCTATCAATAACACTCTTGGGCATATACCCACAGGATACATAATCACACCACAAGAATATTTACTCAACTATGTTCATAGAAGCATTATTTGTAATAGCCAGAACCTGGAAACAACCTCGATAACCCTCAACTGAAGAATGGATAAAGGAAATGTGGTACATTTACACAATGGAGTATTACTCAGCTGCAAAAAAAAAGAAAAGAAAAGAAATGAAAACGACATAAAGAAATTTTCAGTCAAATCGATAAAACTAGGGAAAAAACAATCCTGAGTGAAGTAACAAAGACCCAGAAACAAATACAGTATTTTCTCCGTCATAAGTGGATATTAGACATAAAGGAAAGGATAACCAAGCTACAATCTAAAAACACAGAGAAGCTAGGAAATAAGGAGGACCCTAAGAGAGATATGCATGGATTCCCCTTGAAGAGGAAATAGATAAGATCTACAGAGTAAATTGGGAGCCTGGGGGAGGAATGAGAGGAGATAAAGGGAGGTGGCAAGAGAACACAAGGGAGCGGGATGCTCTCTTTGTGGGAGAGACACAGAAGAAGAGAAAGGAAAGAGATACCTTGATAGAGAGAGAGACACATTGTGGAGTTATTGAGAATTCTGATGCTAGGGAAATACCTATAAACCCACAAGGATGACCCCAGGTAAAATTCCAAGCGATAGTGGAGAGGATCCCTGCACTGGCTGGCCTTCCCCTGTAATGAGATAGATTACTACCTAATTGTCATCATAGAACCCTCATCCAGTAACTGATGGAAGCAGATGCAGAGATCCACAGCTAAGGACCTGGTGGAGCTCCTGTAATCCAGTGGAAGAGAGTGAGGAGGGAGTCTGTGATCAAAGGAGTCAAGATCAGAATGGGGAAACTAGATCATTGTTTCCACTAGACTAGTGGGGCAATGAAGTACCCTCTTTGTGCTTGGATTACAATCATATGCACACATGCATGACTTTTTCTTGTATGATGAGGATCTGTTCTCTGAACCACATGCGTGTATAGTAATCATTTTACACAGTGAGTCATCTCTCAACTCGCTCCTTGATGTGAATACATGAAAAGCACTCTATCCCCATTAACACCAAGGATTGATTAAGTAAGGTGAACAGTACAGTATACTGATGTCTGGACTCTACCACCTCTGGATTAATAATATTCTGTGGAGATCAATATGTCATTCACAGATGCTGAGTTTCATAGAAGGTTTCAGAGAGATCCTAGAGTGTAGCCATTAGTACTTGTTAATGACTAGAGTTGTGGAGTCAGTCAGCATGGATATGATGTCCCCTCTGTTATATAATGATGGAACCATGAACACATCTGCAGCATATATGAGCCCCTATTTCTCATCTGACATATGAGTAGGCAGGGATTACTCCCAGGGTATTGTGGGATTAAGGAAATTGTAGATAGTAGGTGCTTTGTGCTCCTACTGAGTGCTCCCTAAGTAATCCTGATGAGATCCAACTTTGTGTATCCTCACCAGTGGACTAACTGTAGAAAGGTGTCCCTGGTCCATAGTAGGCACTGTAAAACAATATCTGTGAGAGAGAACCTCTGGCTGTTATCATTGCAGACAAAGCTGTGGTGAGAAATATCAGTTCCTGAGATGATAGAGCTGCTCTCTGGCTTTTGACTGAGCATAAAAGCTACCAAGCATAAAAGCTACATCTCAATAACCTTTGAAGTTCTGAGCAAGCGTGAATGTGGTGGCCAATGCTAATAGGCTGAGGCCAATTGGGCTTTGATTTCTCTTCATTCCCCTGTCTCCAACATTGCTCTGGACATTTTAGTACTTTAGTGGTTAAATCCCATTTCATTGTGTTGATATGTGACCTGTTGTCAGGCAACATGACTCATTAAAAATGGAGAAAGTACATGTAACCTAATCTACCAGCTTGTCTCCTCCTATCACCCAATGTTTGAGTTGTTTCCTCAAGTAAAATCCTAAAAACTGGTGATATACAAGTGTAAACAGTGATTTATCCAGGTGTGGCATGTGAGTTTAGCATTGCCACATTTCTGCTAATTGGTCTTTTAAAACATTGAGTGACACACAGTACTGACACCCATAGTTATTTATTGTATATTGCCTGACGATCAGAAGACAGAACAGCCAGTAGATTAGAGATAGAGGATAGACAGTGTTGGCACAAACCCATTAATCTTATAACCCATGAGACAGAGATCCAGCTGGATCTCTGTGAGTTCAAGGCTATACTGGAGACAGAGCCAGGCAGTGGTGGTACACACCTTGATCCCCATACTTGGAAGCATGTATATGATAAGATAAAAAGGTAGATTACTGAATCTACTTTTAGAAAGCAACTACTAGTATTAAATATTTTACATTGGATTGAAATTTTGTATATTGTGTACAAATTTAGAATACTGATAACAATTTAAGATTAGTTTTTTTAGAAAATACTCTATGTATATTTCTAATGTTTTCAATGTATTGTACTTATAAAAGTATTAGTATTAGTCTTCTTTGAAGATCTGGTAGAATTTTGCACTGAAACCATCTGGTCCTGGGCTTTTTTTGGTTGGGAGACTTTTAATGACTGATTCTATTTCCTTGGGGGCTCTTGGACGATTTAAATGGTTTATCTGGTCTTGATTTAACTTAGGTATGTGGTACCTATCCAGAAAATTATCCATTTCTTTTAGATTTTCCAGTTTTGTGGAGTACAGGTTTTTGAAGTATGACCTGATGATTTTTTTGATTTCCATGTAGTCAGTTGTTATATCCCCCTTTTCATTTCTGATTCTGTTAATTTGGATGCTCTCTCTCTGTCTTTTGGTTAGTTTGGATAAGGGCTTGTCTATCTTGTTGATTTTCTCAAAGAACCAACTCTTCGTTTCATTAATCCTTTGTAGTGCTCTGTTTATTTCTATTTTATTGATTTCAGCTCTCAATTTGATAATTTCCTGATGTCTGTTCCTCCTAGGAGACTTTGTTTCTTCCTGTTCAAGAGCTTTCAGGTGTGCTGTCAAGTCACTAGTGTGAGATTTCTCCAACTTCTTTACGTGGGCATTTACTGCTATGAATTCCCCTCTTAGCACTGCTTTCATAGTGTCCCATAAGTTTGGGTATGTGGTGTATTCATTTTGATTGATCTCTAGGAAGTCTTTAATTTCTTTCTTTATTTCTTCCTTAACCCATTGGTGATTCAGTTGAGCATTATTCAGTTTCCATGAGATTGTAGGTTTTCTGTAGTTTTTGTTGTTGTTGAAATCTAACTTTAAACCATGGTTTTCTAATAGAACACTGGAGGTTATTCCAATAGTTTTGTATCTGTTGAGATTTGCTTTGTGGCTGAGAAGAAGGTATATTCTTTTTTGTTAGCGTGGAATGTTATGTAGATATTGATTAAGTCCATTTGAGTCATAACATCAGTTAAGTCCATTATTTCTGTCTTATGTTTCTGTCTTATGTTGGCAGATCCATCCAGAGGTGAAAGTGGGGTGTTGAAGTCTCCCACTATTAATGTGTGGGGTTTTATATGTGATGTAAGCTTTAGTAATGTTCCTTTTACATGTGTGGATGCCCTTCTGTTTGGGGCATAAATGTTCAGAATTAACACTTCATCTTGGTGGATCTTGCCTGCGATGAGTATGTAATGTCCTTCATCATCTCTAGTTTGAAGTCTATTTTGCTGGATATTAGGATGGCTACACCAGCTTGCTTTTTAAGACCATTTGATTGGAAAGTCTTTTCCCAGCTTTTTATTCTTAGGAGGTGTCCATTTTTGAATTGAGGTGTGTTTCTTATATGCAGCAGAAAGATGGGTCCTGTTTTTGTATCCATTCTGTTAGTCTGTGTCTTTTTATAGGTGAATTAAGTCCATTGATATTAAGGGATATTAATGATTGTTCGTTCCTGTTATTATTTTTATTTTTTGGTGGTAGTGTGTGTGTACTTCTCCTCTTTGGGGTTTACTGCTGTGGTGTTATCTATTGCCTGTGTTTTCTCAGGTGTACCTGCCTTCCTTAGGTTGGAATTTTCCTTCTAGTGCTTTCTGTAGGGCTGGGTTTGTGGATAAGTATTGTTTAAATCTGGTTTTGTCTTGAAAGGTCTTGTTCACTTCATCTATGATGATTGAAAGTTTTGCTGGGTGTATTAGTCTAGGCTGGCATGCCAGCCTATACAGGTTTAATGGTGGAAGTATTAAGGCAACTCTACATAGTGAAAGGGAGTTTTTTTTGGATTTGACTTACAAGAAAAGGGATAGGTTAAAGGATCCAGGAGACGTGAAGTACACTCCAGTGGTGTTCTCTGGAGAACTCTTCTCAGTCTACCTCCAGCATCCAAGATTACCAGCATCCAAGAGACCAGGCACATCTGGATCCTGGGTCTTAATGGCTCTAGTCTTGGCCCCCACCTCAGTGGCAGGCTATAGGTAGGCATGACAGTTACTGGAAGCCTCAATAGGGGTAGTTCTTTCAATCAAACCTGGAAGAGCTACCTACTACACAGCATATATACCAAAGTAATGCTAATTGCTGGTCATTGAAAGTTATTATTACCAACTATTTAAGATATACAAAATACAAGTTAGTATTTAGTCACCTATTAAAATTGAAATTGTAGTCTTATTAGGTTTTTTTCAAGGTCAAACTGAAATACATTCTAGATAAACTGGTCATCTAACACTTCAGAGATCTACAGACTATGGCATTTAAGAAGTTTTAATAACATAGGTTTTTTTTTTTCATGACTATGAGACAAATCTACTCCGGGTAAAACCAATCTACTTGAGGAGATGATGATCACTGAAGAAACTCCATATGGAGTTTACTTTCTTTGTGGTAAGTTAGCCACTGGGCAAGGAAGTGCCCTTGCCTCAACTGCCGACAGTATGCTGTCCAAAGTGGACAAGCAGGACACCAAAGAAAAGACTGCTAAACCTTCCTGAGACAAGGTAGGAAGGCTCTTTAGAAAGTCCTGCTTCACAAATGAGTCTGCCAGATATGCTAAAACCGTAGGCCAAAGATGGATGCCCCAATGCTGCAGGGGAACCCTAGGTGACAGTCCAGGCCGCCAGATGTTTCTGTCATTTCTCCTATTATTTGGAAGTCACTTGTTTGCACTTCCTGCTTACTTATGTAATATTATTTCCTTCTCAGGTCTCTGAGGGAGTCCAAGACTAGATAGTTACAGTTTCAGTTTTTCTTGTAACTCACTGAAGAGGTGTAAAGTGTATAAGATTGAAAGGCATCAAAACTATTTTTGTTTGTTAATACACGTTAGAATAGAACGTGAATTAGTTACAACATTTTGGAATCACAAAATTAGGATGGATAATGGAATATCTTCTTTCAATTTGTCAAATGTTTGTAGACTGGACATAGTTAATGTAACTCTTGATTGTATGTATTTTATATAGTTATTGTACTTATTGTATCTCGTTTTTATATAAATTACAATATTTCACTTTTTAGACAAAAAAGGGAAGATGTGGTAATATATTGTGTACCCTAATAAAGCTTGCCTGAAGATCAGAGGACAGAACCAGCCACTAGATTAGACTTAGAGGCCAGACAGTGGTGGCACAGACCCCTAGTCCTATCACTCAGGAGGCAGAGATACATCTGGATCTCTGAGTTCATGACCACACTGGAAAAAGAGCCATGCAGTGGTGGCACACATTTTTAATCTCAGTACTAGGAAGCACACATGTGTATAATCCCAGGAAGTGAGGGCAGGGCGGAAAATGGTACTTAAAGTTTGAGGAAACAGGAACTAAAGCAATTCAGTTGAGACCCTTTCAGGTAAGGACTCAGAGGCTTTCAATCTGAGGATTCATGGAAACAGGATTGGCTGAGGAGCTGGCAAGGTGAGGTTGGCTGTGGCTTGCTCTGTTTCTCTGAACTCCGTGGTTTCACTCCAATATCTGGTACCAGGTTTTTTTGTTTTTGTTGTTTTTGTTTTTTAATTAAAAAATCATCTAAGATTTGAACACCAGACATGTATGTGAAACACACATATGACAGAATTTGGCATTTGATATCATGTCTAATGTGAAAGTTTAGTTCAAGTCCATGGCTTCATGTCATTGGCTAGTATCAAAGATTTCATGTATGACCAACTAATTACAGTTGTAGTTTGCATTCACAGGAAACCTCATCCAGGAGCTCACAACACTGGAGCTGCTTATAGGGCTGAGTGCCAGAGCTGAGCAGCACATGGCATTGGCAGGATCTCCAGCAAGGGCTTAGTTTTCCCAGGAGAGCCTGAGGGCAAGATTCAGACGAGCAGAGGACTGACTTCAAATGAATGTTTGAGACACTTTTGTCAAGAGGTTTTATTATTGAATAATAACATTCTGGTGTATTCAGATTTTTGTCACTTTTTAACTTTACATGTGGGTGTGTGTATGTGTATGTGAATATAGACATCTATGTTGCATTGTATATAGAAGTCAGAGCTCAACCTGTTATGCTGATCCAGACTTTCCACTTGGTTTAAGGGCATATTATCATCTCCATGGTGTGGCCAGGCTAGCTGCAGTGGGGATCCTAGAAATCCCCTCCCTTCTACCAATAAGAACTCTGGGATGGAAGACACCCCCTACCCTGAGCTCTACTGTCTGGTGTTATGTGAATGCTGGATATCTGAACTCAGGTCCTTGTTCTGCAGTGAATCCATTATCCACTGAACTTCACTGGGACTAGAGAGAATTCTGTGTTAGGTGCACGAAGATAATATGTCTTTTATTATAGGAAGCACACAGAAAATAAGATGTCACTTGAACATTCTAGCCACACAATTGAGTGCTAGTGAGCACATACACACCATTGTGTTCCATAAATGTACATACCTGCAATTGTTTACCCCTTAATTGAAATTCTGTCAATCAAAAAGAAAACCCAAAAAACAAATAAAACAAAACAAAAAAACTAAAAAAAAAAATATCTCTCTTTGTTTTTTCTCTGCTGAGTTGTACCCCATTGAGTATATGTACCATATTTTCTTTATCCATTCTTCAGTTGAAAGGCATCTAGGTTGTTTCCAGATTCTGACTATTACAAACAATGCTGATATGAACATAGCTGATCAAATGCCCTTGTGGTATGATTGAGCATTCCTGGGTATATGCCTAAGAGTGGTACAGCTGGGTCTTGGGGGAGATGCATACCCAATTTTATAAGGAAGCACCATATTGATTTCCAAAGTGGCTATACAAGCTTGCATTCCCACCAGCAGTGGCAGAGAATTCCCCTTGCTCCACATCCTCTCCAGCACAAGCTGTCATCAGTGTTTTTGATCTTAGCCATTCTGACAGGTGTAAGGTAGTATCTCAGAGTTGTTTTGATTTGCATTTCCTGGATAATTAGGGATGTTGAGCAATTTCTTAAATTTCTTTCATCCGTTTGAGCTTCCTCTGTTGAGAATTCTCTGTTTAGTTCTATAGCCCATTTCTTAATTGGACTGTTGGGCATTTTGATGTCTAATTTCTTGCATTTTGTATATATTCTAGATATCAGCCCTCTGTCAGATGTGGGGTTGGTGAAGACCTTTTCCCAATAAGTAGACTGTAATTTTGTCTTGTTGACTGTGTCCTTTGCTCTATAAAAGCTTCTCAGTTTCAACAGGTCCCATTGATTGATTGTTTCTCTCAGTGTCTGTGCTACTGGTGTTATATTTAGAAAGTGATCTCTGGTGCCAACGCATTCAAGACTAGTTCCTACTTTTTCTTCTATCAGGTTCAGAGTAACTGGATTTATGTTGAGGAATTTGATCCACTTGGACTTGAGTTTTGTGCACGGTGACAGATATGGATCTATTTGCCGCATTCTACACATTGACATTCAGTTATGCCAGCAGCATTTGTTGAAGATGCTTTCTTTTTTCCATTGCACATTTTTGGCTTCTTTGTCAAAAATTATATGTTCATAGGTATGTGGGTTAATGTCAGGGTCTTCAATTTGATTCCATTGGCCCACATGTCTGTTTTTTTGCTAGTACCAAGCTATTTTTACTAGGGTGGCTCTATAGTAGAGCTTGAGGTCAGGGATCGTGATACCTCCAGAAGTTGTTTTATTGTACAGAATTCTTTTGACTATCCTGGGGAGGTTTGCAGGCAAATACATGGATCCAGAAAAAAATCATCCTGAGGGAGGCAACCCAGACTCAGAAGGATGAACAAGGTATGTACTCACTCATAGTAGGATACTAGATGTAAAACAAAGATGACTAGACTGCTACACAACTCCAGGGAGGCTCCCTAGTAAACAGGACCCTAGGAAAGACACAGGGCTTGCCCAATGACACAGAAATGGTTGAGATCTACATGAACATCCTTGACGATAGTGGGAGTAATGAAGGGCAAGTTTTGAGGGAAAGAAATCTTAGGGGAGCAGCAGATCCCAGCTGGATCAAGAACAGTAAGGGAGAACAAGGAATAACAGACCATGATGAATGATGACCACATGAGAACAGGAATAGGCAGAGTGCTGAAGAGGTCCCCTGAAATCCACAATGATACATTATCTGTAGATTGCTGGCAATGTTTGAGAGAAAGCCTGATCTAACCTAGTGTGGTAATCAGATGGCCAAACACCCTAACGGTAGTGCTGGAACTCTCTTCCAATAAATGATGGAAATGGATGCAGAGATCCTCAGCCAGGCCCCTGGTTGAGCTCCAGGAGTCCAATTGTTGAGAAAGAGGAGGGACTATAAGAGTGTGAAATGTTGAGACCAAGATTGGAAAAGCACAGAGACAAATAGCCAAACAAATGGAAGCACATGAATTATGATCCAAAGGCTGTGGAGCCACCAGCTGGATCAGGCCCTCTGGATAAGTGAGACAATTGAATAGCTTGAACTGTTTGGGAGGCACCCAGGCAGTGGGACCTAAACCTGTCCTTAGTGCATGAGCTGGCTGTTTGGAACCTTGGGCTTACACAGGGACACTTTGCTTAGCCGGGAAGGAGGGGACTGGACCTGCCTTACTGAATCCACCAGGTTTAAATGAATCCCCAGGGGAGTATTGGCCCTGGAGGAGATGGAAATGGAGGGGAGGGCCTGGGGGGAAATTGGGACTGGGGGTATGAGGGTGGAGGACAGGAGAACCCATGGTTGATGCTTAAAATTAAAACTCAAATATAATAAATTTTAAAAAGGAAAAAAAAATCTCTATTTTTATCCTTTCTCGATCCTCCAAAGTGACATTCATTGTAGTTTGTCTCTCTGAGTTTCACTACTGTGTTCCCCCCTCTCTCAGGCAATCCACACAATACTTGTTTTCTCTCACTGTGTTATCTTACTTTGCACAGCAACATCATGGTTTGTCTAGGTTCCATTGTTGCAGGAAACAAGCAAAGGCTGAGACACCCAAGCTGAAGCCAGGATCATTTATTCTATGGAAACAATAGGCCCAGGAGACAGTGGTCCAAAGCTGAGCCCCAAGTTAATATGAACATAGCTTTTATGCTCCCTGTGTTCCTGTGCCCCCTGCATAGCATTCTACAGTGACACACATTTGATTGGCTTATTTAGCTTCTGTAATAGAGTTTGCTAAACTGCCTCATAAGCAGAAGTGTTTGCCCAAGCAACAGAACTTACCACAGCAATTTAAATGCAGATGGGTAGAGGAGATTGGGTTTCACAAGAGATGTGGGGTGGAGTTGTGAACCTTAAGGGAGTTGATCAGTATGGTATGGCTATTTCTTGTTTTTCAGGGCTCCAAAGCACAGCACCCTGTGTTGGATTGGCCTTGCACTTGAACAGTATCCCACACCATGCAAAGGCTGTGTTTTGTCATATGTTTAGATAATTCCAGACAGTTTTTTCCATGTCTGAGAATTTTAAATCCTGTTACTGTCAGGATTTTTGCACAATGTGTTATTGTATGGTTCCTTGCACATAGTTCTGTTTTGAAAGTTATGTGTGTAATTCCTTTTCTTTTGGATCATATGACTATTTATGACAAGAAATGCTTCCTTATTTATTTAGTGAAAATAGATATAACAGAGGAAGTAGAAATATTGAACAGTGTTAGAAGAGGTCACATGCTTAAAAGTAGTATGGGCTATTCTAGGCCATGATATTTGAGGGACACGTCATAGGACTCCCTTTATGACTCACTGTTATGTATATATAAATTGATGTGTATAATAATGAGTTAAATATCATGGATCGATCTTATGTATATGATATATTATATATGATTTACCACTACTCAAAGGGCTTGTGGTTTAATTTTCTGTTACATGTTTTCCACCACATGGGTTAAAATAAATAATATTAAGAGAAAAAACACAACTCCATATTTTCATGTACCAAAAGCACATAGACACTGTGTCATGATTGATAGTTCTAATACCAACACCTTGACTCTTCTTACAGGAATTTGCCCATCAATGAATGTCAAACATTTATCACCCTCTCAGGACACATAGACCTCAACAAGTTAACTATATGTTTTTCTGTGCTCATAAATACAAAAGGACTGATTGTGGCATACATATTGACCACAAAGAATTGAATATAGTAATATGTTGGATCATTCAAGAACATAGTTCTTGAGCAGGAGATAATGCTGTCCAGAAGGGACATCAGCACAAAGAAGCCCATGAGCATCAGGATGGTCCGGGTGGCCCTTTCCTCTGGAGATGCTCTTGGAGAAAGGCTGGTGCTGTGAAGATGCTGGGACTGCCTCTTGTGCCTGCACAGGAGGGTCATCATGTAGCAAGTCGAGAGGACCATGAGACTAATAAGAAAGGCTTCCCTGAGGGCCAGCAGTGTGGAAAAGGTGCTTTGCATCAGGTAACTCATGGGTAGAATAGAGCAGGATTGAGTAACATACATAATGTTATTCAAGGTAAAATTGGGCGTGGCAATAATAGATATTAAGAGGTGACTGCTAATGAACATATAGAAGACACTCAGGAAAAGAAAGGCACATGGCATGTGATAGGGAGATTTATGCTTGAACTTTGCCAAACAGGAGTTTCTGGGACTGAGGATGATAGCCTGGAGGATACTCAACAGGCTGGTAGTACAAAGGGAGAGACCTCTAAAAATTCTGTACAAGTACATAAGGAATTTACATGTGATGTCATCCCATCCCCTCCGAGAAATAAAAATGTCTGTAGCTCTTACAGCTGTGATCAGAAGCATTAGTAGGTGGATTAGGGCCAAGAAACCAATGAGCAGGTCAGTGGGTTTGGGCCTGTGCCCAGAAGTGAACTTGAAGATGTGGAAGAGAAGAAGGATGCCATTGGCTGAGATCCCAATGCCAATTTCAAAGAAACAGGTAATTCTTAAGTGGGAATTAGTGCGGTGTAAATGGTTTTTATTCATATTATGTGGGAACAAACATTGGCCGAGGAGGAAAGCAGATCAATGACTCATCATGGGCACAACTCCAGGAAGCACTGCAGACAGCTCTACTGCCTCAGGGAAACAAGCAGATGCCCACAAACTCTAACTCTACTGAAGATCTCAGTTCCACCTCACACTCCACAGACCATGCTCATGTTAGCACTTATCCTAGTAATCAGAGCTGTTGCTGAATCCTGTGTCCCAGGGTGGCTGCATCAGTGTGTGAGCTCCTCCAACATTAAAAACTCCCTCCATCAGGCATGATGACTTTTCATATTTCACCTGGTTGGGTTTTACTGGAGCAGGAGCAGCTTCTTACTGGGTTTTTAATCCATGACGTCTTCATTGTCAGGTACATTTTAGTCAGAGTTTCACTATTTAGGGTGAGTTTGAATGAGGATCATTGTGTAATAGAAGAAACCAGCCCTTTGCACTGAAAGAGGTCTATTATTCTATACAGGGATGCCTTTATTCATTTACTGTAAAACCAAATTTCTTAATATATTTCTATGGCAAGTGTTGGGAATTGTGAACGATGAATCTAGACACTTAATATTCCACCCATGATCTGCTGTTTCCTCTGAGTGTGACCTCTGGCACTCTAAGGCTCAGTTCCAGTCACTTCCCCAGAGACATATGGATAGTCAGTCATGTGTCTGTGTCAGGAAGACAATAGGTGTTCAAGAATATGCTTTATACACAGAAAATATTGCAGTGATCAAGTGCATGTTACTTTCTGGGGCTGTTTCAAATGTTGGTTTTCTAAGGCACTACATATGTTTGTGCTCTGGGAGAGTTAAGGTAGCTCACAGTGACTGTTCAGCTCCATCCCTGCCTGAAACAGCAATGATAAAAGATAAAGAATTTACAAAATAGTAGAACATTTGAGTCCTTTCCTGAGACTCTCATGGACAATTCAGTCACTGAGCTCTGCTCATTACCTGCATCTTTCCTTTTTCTAATCTCATTCCAGATCCTCCTTCAAGAGAAGATCAAAGAGGGCAAATGTCAGTAGGAGCATATTTCATGTCCTTCACCTTCAGCATGTGAAGTCGGGTGGTAAATAGAACTGCAGTTATAACAGGCTCACAAATATCCTTATTCTATTTTATGGGATTAGTTAAAAAAATGGTCCAACTCAGTCTTGACTAACTAAATATACCATAACCCAAAATAAATTGGGGAGAAAAGCCTTTATTTCATGTTATAGCTGATAGCCCATTATCCAGGAAAGATGGGAAAGGAGCTTAAGGCAAGTACTGGGAGGCAGGAACTGTTTTGCAGGCCATGGAAGAGTGCTGTTTACTCGCTTGTGCCTCATGGCTCTCAGTCTGTGTTCTCAAGCACCTGGTACTACCAACCCAGGAGATGCACCCACAGTGAGTGAGCTGGGCCCTCTCATATTGATTACCAACTACAAAAACACCACAAAGCTTGCCCACAGGCCAATCTGGTGAGCATATTTTCTCAGTTGAGTTTCACACTTCCAAAATGGCTCCAGCTTGTGTCAACTTGACACACAAACCTATCACTGTTACTCTATAAACTTTTTTCTCTTAATGTTCCCAAGATGTCATTCTAATATCAACATCACAATATCAAACAGATCCCAAAATTTTTAAGTTCCACATTCTTTAAAAGCTAAATCTCCTTAAAACATCCAAAGTCTCTTCTGACCTTCAAAGCCTCTCCAAAATAGCTGAGTCTCTAAAATACCAAAGTCTCTCTAAAATAGCCATTGTCTGTCTAGAACAACAGGTCTCTGTAAAACACCTAGTTCTTACCTTCTATGAGGAGGGCATGGGGGTGAGATGGTGATAGGTGGATTGGGAGAGCTAGAGAAGAGGAGGGAGGAGGAAGAGAGGTTGTTATGTAAAAGGAAAGAACTTTTTCAAAATAAAAAATAATAATAAAAGAAGAAAAAAGTTCAAGGTCTCTTAACTGTGTACTCCTGTAAAATAAGAAATGATTTAAATGTTTTTGTATTCCAAAATGGAAGAACCAGGGCACAGTGAAAATCAAGTTCAACAAAGACCATCATTGTGAGTCTCACTGTCAGACTTCTGGGACTCACTAACAATTTTTTTGGTCCCTCATCAGTGCTTGGAAAGCCATCATAGCACACACAGCTGTGTTCTAGTCTAAAAAAGGCTTCACACCACAGCAGCTACAATAATTGTTAGTTGTCCCAGGACACTGGCACTTCAAACTGGGTTACATCTTCATCAATAGCCTCCCCTTGGCTCTCTAAAGGGACACTAACCCTGCCACATGGGACAAATCCATGATTATACTCCATGATCCCTTCATGCATTCTAAACCAATGCCACCTAAGAGCTTCTTAAGCTACCAGCTTAGGCTGTCTGCATGAGATGCAGCCTCAGCAGTACCTGGACAAGAGTGTCTGTTTGCTGAACCCAAGGAAAATGCTTTTCTGCAGATTTCAATTGTTTTAGCAAGGCAAAGGTTTTGATTTATTGGATGAAATGTTACCTCATGACAGGGACCTCAAGCTTCCTGGACAGTCACCTAAGGTTCTTCTGCAACATTGGGGCATCTAACTCTGTGCTATAGGCCTTACATGTCTGACAGACTTTCCTTATGAAGCAGGGAATTCTGAAGGACTGTCCTACTTTGTCTTGGCAAAGTTCAGCAACCTTTCTTGTGTCCTGCTGGCCCAGTTTGGACAGCAACTGTCAGTAATCAAGGCAAGGGCAGTTTCTTTGCCTACATGGCTAACTTTTGTCATAAAGAAAACAAACTCCATATGGAGTTTCTTCAATGCCCATCATAATCTTTGAAGTAATTTGTGCTGCCTGGACCATGGGTGTCTAACAGTCAAGAAAAGTCTAAGTTCTTAAAACATTTTAAATTCTGTATTCTGTAGGTCTTTGAAGTGTTTGAAGATTACCTGTCTGGAAAACCTAACTAACATGACTATAAGATTGTTATTATAGATGACTAACTAGTAATCAGTATTTTTCAATTATACATTACATTTTAATTGAGCTGCCTAAAAAATACCTTAAACAAGAATAGAAATATACATATAGTACAACCAAATTGACTTTAAATTCATATCAATAAACTATAATCCATAACAACATAAAATATTTTGAGATCCACAATTGTTTTATGGATTAAAGTAGATTCAGTAATCTTCCCTTTTTCTCTCATAATAATATACCCTTATTTCCCATCATTTCTATATCATACCCTCCATTCTTCATTTAGAAAGAGATTGACTATGACCAGTAACAATTTATAACTAGCCCCCTCAAATGAAAACCATCATTCATAAACAATATTTTGGGAATTTGGACATAGTTCACTAGACTACTCCCTGGTAATTGGGAGTGCTGGTAATCTCATGGGGACCCTGAGCAAATTTAGATTTATTGTCAAATCCTGACTGAGTTATTTTGTGATTTCGGTCCATCTGAGTCAGGATTTATGAAGCTGTTTTGGGTGCTTTATCATCTTTGTGATTGTTTTTCTTGATTTCTGGTCCCCTTGCTCTAAAAATATATAAACTTTTAAAGGAAACATACATACTTGATTATTCCACAACAGAGGAAAGAACTCAAGACAGGGACCTGGAGGCAGAAACTGATGGAGAGGCCATGGAGTAGCGTTGCTTAACAGCTTGCTCCTTACAGCTTGTTCCACCTACCTTCCAATAGCATTTAAGACCACCAGCCCAGTGGTGGCACTGTCCATAGTGAGCTGGGCCCTCCCATTTCAAAATCAATTATCAATCAAGGAAATGTACTAGGTGCTTGTCCACAGGCGAGTCTAGAGTGGGCATTTTCACTATTGAGGGTCTTTGTTCTACAATAATTGTAACATGTGTTAAGTTGACATAAAACCAGGGAGCACAGACATCATGAATATGCCGAACATAATGTTGAAAACGAATTCCTCTTACATAGTAAAATGTATCACTGAAAGTCAAAGGTGTTGGTTGAAACTACTTTAAACTTATTTGGACCATGTAATATGTAATGGAAGGTAATAAGGAGAGGCAAAAGGGTTAAAATTCACAGGTACAGGATACCTTTTAAGTATTTAGACCTAAGGCAAATTGTTAGTGAAAACATTTAACATAGCAGATTTTCTGAAATAAAATTCTATAGCATTGTTAGAAAGGGTTAATAAGGTTATGAGCCATGTATTTCAGATAGTAACAGAATGTTGATTAAATAAGTGGTGCTTAATTATTCCCATTGAATTGTGAAGTTCTTCATAAAGTTTATGGGTTTGCTTTCCAAATCCCAGTCACAAGGATGAGAACACAGTAAGGAGGGAGGAGGGAGAGGAAGAGGCAGTATGACATTTTTCAGTGATCAGGTAAAATGGCAGTTTTCTACACTTTGAACAACTCAAACAATTGATATGTGTGTTGATAACCCGGGTAAACAAAGGAGAGAGTAAGAGAGCTCCATTGTCTCCAAGCTTTGTGGGACAGATGTCATCGGGACCCACGCCCTGACTGCCATTTTTGTGATCTGTGCCCACTGAGTAGCAGGTCCGAGTTTTATACACTTACTTCATGGAAGTAAACACACACCTGTAGCACTTAAAATGTAGTTTCCATCATATGCATATTAACACTGGCTAACAAAAAGTAAAATACTTCTATAATAATATTCTTAGGTCATTTCTAGAAACGTGTATTTTTCCTTAATTCCACTAAACTAGCCAGAAAAGACAAGAAAGGGAACTTGGTCTTTATGAAGACATCACATTGTGAGTCTGCCCAGGCAGTGTGCTGTCAGCTCAGTAGAGCAGGGCATGGGCTGTTTTCAGCTTCACTTCAGAAACTGTGGCACTGCAAACCTAAAGCACTTAGGAAAGTAGGACTGGTGCAGATGCCCTGAACCCTGAGAGATGTCTTCAACATCATGGCATCAGAAATCCCTGCTCTGACACCACTGGAAAACCTGATTTTCTGAAAGTGGAATTCCACAGTCACAAAAGAGAAAATTTACAGTGACATGACTGCTTGTCATCATGAACCTCACCTTGCCAGAAGAGACAGAGACAGCATTTCTGTAATCATCCTGCTCCCCCAAAATTAGATGCACCATACAAATATATCTACATTTTACATAATAAGACACAGTACGGTATATAGATTGTAGATGGTTGTGAAATTTCTACAGAAAACATTCTGTTGAGTATGAACCCTTTTCAATATCAAGCCACAATGCATCCCCATGCTTGTTCCCTCTCACCTGAAACTCAACAGCTCACTCCTTCTTAGCTGAGCATTGTTAGGAGAACAGAAGACACTCTCAGATCTGCTAAATATATTAAAGGACAGTCATCTAACAGCGTAGGTGGGAGAGAGTGAGCTGTGACAGCATGGGATAGCCTGGAATAGCCTGTCACATCATGCATTGTGATGGATTTTACACAATGTAACAAACAGGCTGCTTTCCAGGGACATGGGAATTCTGTCCACTGCACTAGGAAAGGTCACAGATTCTGGAACAGCTCCCATTAGAAGAGGCTGTATTGGAGAAGAGGAAGGGAAGACATTTGGAAGATTCAGAAATGAAAACATGCACAAAGCAAGAAATGACAAAGGAGTCTAAGCATTCCTTAGTTAAAGCCGATTGTGAATGCTGTGGCTGCTCAGGACAGGGGAACTGAAACCCCCTGTCTGTTTGAATCAAGGAAGCAATGATGACATTGTGTCATCCCACACTTACCCAAACCATGGACGACCCAAGGCCATAGGCTCACCCTAAGAGAGAGGTTTGGTAGGCCACACTGTTACTCCTCCATGCAAGTGATTGAGGAATGGGGTTACTCAGTCAGGATGTTTACCTTTGGCAAAACCCTAACTTTAAAACTAGGAAGACAGTAGGAAGAAATGGCTGGCACATAAAAGAGAGGAAAACCATGACCAAGGACATGCCAGCACTGTTTCCAGTAATGCCAGAAATAAATGAACTATGGGAATGTGATGGGCAAATCACCAAGAGCCTGTGGGCTAAGGAATGGCAGTTGTGTCTGAAAGACTGAGAATTGTATTTTTGAATTTTGAAACCTTTGAAGCTGAGTCTCTGGGTTCAGACTGGCAGCAGGAATGTCACCTGGTGTTTCCAAATCAACCTCCAGAAATGACAGGACCGGATGCCCCAGGAGAGCAACGTGGTACAGATTCCAGCCACCAACACTGGACATCCCACAGTGCTATACATACCCTGTGTCCCTCATCACCTGAGAGGCTTGGCTTTGCTGCTAAGGGGCTGAGATCTCCCTGCCAGAGTGTTCATCACCTCAGTGACAAGAGAAGGGAGTTAGTTCCTGTCTGTCTCTTCACATAATTTCATAAAAAGATGAGGTTTGGGAGAAAGGTGAAAACCAAGTAGAGACAGGAGAAGAGGACGGGGTAAAGTTTTTCAAAAATTTACAAAAAATAAAATGAGTTTCAGGTTTTTTCCATTATAAAAAATTACATACAGTGCATGGGAAGAACATACAGAAAAGAAAAACACACAACTACTCTTCCCAGAAACTCCTATTCCTGGGTCTCAATGAGTTGGGAAGGAACCTGCCACTGTGTTCACTGTAATTCAATAATTATTGTTCTGGCAACCTCATCATCATGGCCACTGGTGACAGTTCCTACCAGGTTGGCAAAGGCTAAGCACCAATACCACAAATTCGTGATTTCTGAGATTGAATTGGAATTAAAAGTGACCATGTGTAAATGATAGCAGGCACTTTACATCCCTGTGAGGTAGGCCTCTGTGGGATGTTCTTTAGAGTCTGCAGCCTACATTCCTTACAGATATTTTTGTTAAAGTTTTCATATCTCAAACTCAGAAGAACTTACACCAAAATAGTTCTGCTCTGTGTACCAAGGTGATAAATGCAAGTTGAGGATATTT